>NC_056726.1:299646354-299712123 GCF_019279795.1 Protopterus annectens
GAATACTGAAAAAGCTTAGTAAATATTCGTGAAGTGGTTAGCTTAGTAAAATTAAAGATTCAGGTCAACCAATAGCAATGAAATAATAGCATATATAAGCACAATGACCAATCACAAATGCTATGCACAAACGTAACATTCTGAAGCTCCTATTAGCATATTTACACTTAACCAATCAGAACGCTATGCTAAAGGAAAGGATGTGAATGTATCAGTTGAATACGTAAGTAATTACAATAAGTTAAATTCGGAGAGCAATGTACAAGTGAACTACAAAAATTCCCAATGTAACAGCTCTTCACAGAAATGAAATACATTGTAAGCAAAGCTGTCAGCATGGAAAATATTCAAACATTTTAAAGTAATCTAGTGCAGTAGTCGCTAACACACGTATCTATGTCTTACTTCTCAGTAGACATCATATAATATAGTAGAAAAGAAGAAATGTCACCACAGAAATCACCACCGAAATTAATATTGCAATCAGGAAACATAAAAAATGCAGTCAGCAAAAAATGTAACAAGCATGACAGTATAACTTATAAAAACATGACAGTATAACTTATAAACATGAAACCAGAGTGTATGATTGTCAAGCAATGAATACTAGATTAAAATTTGTGAAATACAGTCAGCAGACAGTGCAACTTTTATGACAGTACAGCATATATATATATATATATATATATATATATATATATATATATATATATATATATATATATACATATAGATATATGAAAGCAGAGCTTTGATATAGTCATCGACAGAATGCTAGTTACAATAATAATGACAAAGCAGTCCACAGAAAAGGAATGTAAAAATTGTTAATCGTGCCATCGCAACAAACATTTTAAGTTAATGTTGTCATTAATTCCAGGGAAAGAGTCCGCTCCTAAAAGTAACTGCCATCGTAGTTCTTTAAATTCAAGCAGATTGTTAAGGTCACCTACAAAAGGTGTAATTTGCTCCAGAACGAGAAAAAAAATCTGTCAAAGTTATTGCAGGAAAGACTGTGCTTTCCTAAAGCATTGTTAACATCCTGAGACCTGATCGCTGCAGTGTGTTCCTTTATGCAATCAGATAATTTACGAGTGGTTTTCCCTATATAGAATGCTGTGCAAGTTGCACAGATCGCAGCATAAACGTTTATGGAATGGCAGGGGTTGTTTATGCTGCGATCTGTGCAACATCTGTTCTGATGAATCTTCTTTTCAGGAACAAAGAAAAGATCTTACAAACAGATTTAGATCTAGGGGTTACAAGATGGGGCATGTTCTGCAAGCGGGATGATTTGTTATGTATTACAACCCATCAGGTTTGTAACTACATTTGCCAGGAATTCAGACACCCTTATCCACAGTATACACAGACACTGGAACATTTTACAATGTGACCAAGAATTGGCAGACATTATACCAGATATATGTCTGTTTTCATTTCGAAAAGGCAAGAATTTAGGTGGCTGTTTCAATCACTATAAACACTCTCATGACAACAGGCTGCCCCAGCAACTACAGACTACACTAACAGGGAAACCTCTGACTGGTTGTTTTCCATGTGGTCATTGCACTAATTGTGATAAAGTAAGCAAATCCAAACAATTTACCAGCCGGAATTCTGCTACAGTTTATGATGTTAATTTTTTTGCTAACTGCAGCACTGACTGGTTGGTGTATTTGGCTACGTGCACTTGTGGATCCTTCTACATTGGGAAAACTTCACGTCCCCTTAGACTCAGAACATCTGAACATGTAAGTAATATCAAAAACAAAAAGGTCAATAATGCTCTATACAAACATCATCTGTTGCACAAAACTGCAACATTTTCCTTTATGGTAATTGATGTTATAAAAGGTAACAAACTCAACAAAACAGGTTGGCACTCTATTCTAAACTCCAAAGAGAAAAGGTGGATTGTCAAATTAGGTGGATTATTCCCACCTGGTCTAAATGAACAATTTTAGGTTGAATCAATGAACTTTCAGTTGTATGTATTTAAATAGCAACATCTGATTATTTGATTTTACACTGAGGAAGGCTGTGGGTTTTTGTTCCAGCCGAAACCGGTCTGGTTGGTTGTTGTTTATATGTCTTCTACATCTATATAATAAATTTTCCTTCAGGCAAGTTTGCTGGCTCACTGTATGTTTTTCTGAATCTTTGCTTCGAGCCGTGCAATTGCTCTTGCTCAGGAGGTTCGTTTTTGAGGTATTAAAGGTGGCAACAAATCTTGCTAGTAGAAAATCAGTTACTAGTAACTGGAAAAGGTTTCCTAGTTGGTGCCAAGAAAAGAACCAGCATCCATTCAGGGATTGCATTTCCCTGGTTCTATTTTACTTGTTTGAGTTACTACACAATGGCCTGTCTTACTCCCCCAATCAAAGTATATCGATCAGCCATTTCAGTACATTTGCCCATGAAGCCCCCTTTCAATGCAATCTCATGTGAATATGTTTTTGAAAGGGGTGTTGCATAAGAAGCCTCCTAGAATATGGCTAGCTTCTCCTTGGTGTTAGAATAACTAACTTGTTCCGTTTGAATCAACTCATCAGGTTGACGAGGTTCTTGACCATGAATATAGTCTTACTTGCTGCCCTGACCTCTGCAAGAAGAGCATCTGACTTGCAAGCTCTTATGGTTGGTCAGTTTTATTTCATTTTATATAAATATAGGGTTTCTCTAAGAAACAAAAGTTATGTTCTTACCATAATGATGGATCTGTGCTTTCTGTTTGTGTCCTTTCTTAACATATGGATTTTGGATCTGATCTGATCTAACATTGGCCACTCTTCAAGCTTTTGGATTTGGGGCTCAGGCTCCTCCCCTTACCCATAATCCCTGTGTGGAGAATGTGCTACCTCAGAGTTTGCCCACTATAACAGAAAAAAGAAATAGGGATAACAAAAAGAATGCTTAGCAAGAAGCCATCTGACTCATAATTAACAGGTATGTGACAATAGAACCCAATCCCAGGAGCCAAGGTTAGGTCAGCTAGGAACTTCTAGATGTGAACAATCATTAAAATAAGTTTAAGTGTGGGTGAGTGTGTGTATGTGTGTGGGTTGTTGAGGAAGGATGGAAACAGACAACAGATCAATAATATAGTAAGAACATAACTTTTGTATCCAATGTTGTCTTTTCTGTCTGTTATTTGACATAAGGCACAGAGTCCCCAGCTACTTTATCACTTGGGTGGCCTTAAGGAAGGATACTCTGAAGCACAACTGAACCAAACATCCTTCTTGATCTGGCTTGCATGTCCAATTTATAATGCAAGATGAAAGTATGAACCTTGGACCAGGTAGTCGCAGCACAGGCATTATCAACTGGGACTCATGTAAAGAATAGAGGAAGCTACTGATCTCATGGAATGAACTTAAGGACTTTAAGGTACTGGAATGCCTCTTTCTTGCTAAGCATATGAAATACACTGAGAACGCCAACTTGATAAGGTGATGACTTTGGATACTTATTTACCCAACTTATAAGTCAAAAAAGCAACAATTAGACTTTCTGAAAGGTTTTGTTCAAAGCAAGTAAAATGCATCTGCTGCTAAGCATCCAGTAAGTAGTGTATATTCACCCTTGTTTGAAGATTTTGGAAAGAACACTGGAGATTTATGGATCTATTAATGGGGGATTCAGAAGCCACCTTAGGAAGGAAGGAGGGATTACTTTTCAGACTCGTTCGGCCTTGGAAAAAACAAATAATATGGTTTTGAAGATGCTTGAAATTCAGAAATTCTCCTTGCAGAGGTAACAGCAACCAAGAAAAAGGTTTTCCTTGAAAGGAACTGTAGGTTGACTTTGGCAGCAGGTTCAAATGGGGGAACAGTTAATGCTTGCAGCAAAACTGTCATGTTCCATGGGGGAACTGGATCTCTTAAGTGAGGGAGCATAACAGGAAGGTTCCTCTGAGAAAGGCCTCAGACAGCTTAAGAGAAGCAATGGGCATGCGATTGCTCACCTATGTGAAAGGAAGATATGGCGACCAACTGTACACCTTGATGGTTGAGTAGTTAGTCCCATTATGGAGAGGAGGAGCTAAAAAATCCAAAACTGCCAGCACAGGAGCTGAAACGTGTCAGTATTATGCTCCAATGCCCAAATCCAAAATCTTTTCCACTTGCTTTTGTAGATTTTCCTAATAGATGGTCTCTGGGAAGAGTACAAAAATAAGGATAACTGAAGAAGAAAACCTGGACTGTTGAATCATCATTGGAATTGGAGAAACACCTAGTTATCCCAAGGGACTTAATGTTCAGGTGAGGTGATCCTGTGGATGGGAACAGTTTTGGGTCGGAGTCAACAACCAGGGTGGATGAACTAGATGAGGCCAGAGGTAGGGACACCACACCTATCGGGGTTATGAGGATCAACATGTTCTTCATCTCGCTTGCTGCCTTTAAGAACCAGGGGATTAAAGGGGTTGGAGGGAACATATAAAGGAGATAGCAGGCCAACAGTGTATTACAGCATCCCTGGATGACTCCCTCTCTTGGGAAATTAGAGCAAAGCACTTACTAAATTTGGTGTTGTGGGGACAGTCAAAGAGAACATCATGGGTGCCCCCAATGGCTGAAAATCTGCTCTGCTGTAACTTGACTGAGGGATCACTCATGAGGGAGTTGGTGTAACCTTCTCAATCTGGCTGCAAAAATAATGGATTTCTCCAGAATGTGCACTGCTATTAGAAAGTGGTGAGAAGGCATTATCCATTGCTACACTCTCATGGCCTCAACAAAACAGGTAAGATATGGTTTCTCCCTGTTTGTTGATATACCAACACAACAGCTATGTTAACGGCTTAGAGAGCTATTATACCTAATGGAAGAGTCCTGAAAATCTGTAGTGCAAGAAGAACTGCTCTCATCTTCAATACACTGTGTTAGCTGGCCTTTCTCTGGCACCACATGCCTTGAACTGTCCTATAGGTTCATAGGTAGGTACTAGGCTATTGGCCCAAGGGCCTACGTAAGCCTAGCCAACAAGGTTCCTTGGCTTACGCCACCCAAGAAAGTTATTTTCCTGTGCCACTGCCGAGCAGATACACAAGTGATCCCTGGGGAGTATTTCCTATTTCCCATCCACTCATCAAGATTTTTCTTGAAGAGTGCTAATGAAGAACTTTGCTCGACATAGATGGGTAGCCTGTTCCAGAGTATGGGAAGTCTCTAGGACAGGAATCTCTCCCTTTAGCATGTCCTGTTTATTGTGGTGACAAGGTTTAGGTCCCTAGAGCATGTAGCTCGGAGGGATTGGGATTTCTTTAGGTGTAGCATGTCCAACATTTCTGGGTTTGACACAGCTTTATATGTTAGGCAGAGATCACCTCTGAGTAGTCGATATGCTACGGAATAAAGCTGGAGTTTTTTGAGACCGTCAGTGTAGGGCATTTGTTTGAGGCCAGTAATCGTCTTTGTGAGGCACTTCTGTGGCCTTTCCAGCTGCTGCAGATTTCTTGTGAGGTACATTCCAAAAGGGGCATATAGAGTCAAATGAGTGTCGAGTAGAGGGGAACAATGACCTCTTTTTTCATGGATGAGAACCCTTTTATGATGTTGTGTGCCACGTAGAAGGGCTTCCCGACTACTGTGGTAATGTGACTATCAAAGGAGACACTACTGTTCACCTGGGTCCCAAGATCTCTTATCACACATTCAGTGTTAAACAGATTGCTGCCTATGTGGTAGTTCATGGGTACAGAGTTTTTACCAAAGGGAATGACACTGCACATTTTGGCATTGAGCTCGAGGCCATGGCTCTGACACCAGGCATCTGTCTCAGCGTGGGATGTCCACATCATTTGGGGACTTGACTATGGCTCTTAGTTTGCAGTCATCTGCGAACTTCGTTAGCCAAAGGCCTTCTGTGTTAGCCTGTACTTCAGAGAAGTAGATACCAAACAGAAGAGGTCCCAGGACTGAACCCTGTGGTACTCCACTTGTCACTGGTTTGAGGTCAGATTTGGAGTCTGCAACTTATACACCGTGGGTTCTGTCAGTGAGCCAGTTGGCAACCCATCTTGTGACGCAGGGATTTATTCCTAGATTAGTGAGTTTAGATATAATTCCAGAATGGGGGACAGTGTCGAAAGCCTTTGCAAGGTCAAGATAGGATGCGTGAACCACCTTACCCTCATCTACGGCTTTGCTGACTGCCTCAAAGAAGCCAATCCAGTTCAGGAGGCATGATCTGCCTTTCACAAACCTGAACTGGGTGGAATCCAGAATTTGGAGGTTACCAATGTCTTTGTTTATGAGTTCCATGATGATACACTCCATGGCCTTGCAGACAAGGCTCATCAGGCTAATAGGTCGATAGTTCCCGGGATCAGTGGTGGCTCCCCCTTTGCAGAGTGGTATAACTGTTGTTGTGCGCCATTCAGTGGGCACAAAGCCTGATGCAAGGCTATTACTGAACATGTTGCTTAAGTGGAGAGTCAGTTCATTCTGAAGTTCGTGTAAAATGCAGCCTGGGATACATGGATGCTGTGTTTTTGGCTTTAAAGAGTGCAGCTTTTACCTGCGTAGTTGTGTTTACAGGGAATCTGCATTCTTCCTGTATAGATATGGGCCCTTTAGGGGGTGGGTGGGGGTAAAGTTAACACAACCTATCTGCCAGGATGTTAGCAATATCAGTTGGTTCTGTAATTTGCGTGCCGTTGTGCTGCAACTCAGAGCAGATCTGGGTGTTGCCATTGAGATTCTTGACACAGCTATAGAATGCTTTGTGGTTGAACTTAGAATGAGCGGCAATTTTGTTTTCATAGCTAGCTTTGGAGTTTCTTATAAGGGATCTCAGCTTCTTACGGAGGCTGACCAGGGAGCTCCTCCACTCATGGGATTTTACTCTCTTTTGTAACAGTTTCTTCCCTCTGTCGTACAGTTTGTTTATGGTAGGGGACCACCAGATTGGCTTCCTTTTTTGGGGGGATAGTACGATCCATGCATTCGTGTAAGTGCTTATAGAATGCATCTATGTAGGATTCAGCAGTTGTAACTGTATTGTCCATCTGCTTGACCACTTCTGTCTTAAGAAGCATGAAGTTGGCTTTGGAGAAATTTTTTACTGTGGTTTCCTTAATGGGGGGTGGGGGCAGGATGTGGATATCACGGGTGATTAGCTTATGGTCGGATTGGTCCAACGAGGAGTTGACGTCAGGTGTGGAACACTGGTCACTCATGTTGCTAATGACTAGGTCTAGGATACTGTTGCCCCTGGTGGGGGTGTGGATAAGTTGATCCAGGGCATTGGAGTTTATGAATTCAAGAAAGTGCTGAGCTAAGGAGTTGGTACACGAGTAGCTTTCCCAGTTAATGGTGGGGTAGTTGAAGTCGCCCATTATTAGGGTGCTTGATTGAACCCTAATATTTTCTAGTTCATCAAGAAAAGAGGAGTGGGAATCCTGGGGCATGGCGGGGGATCTGTAGCAAGCTACAATTTGGATTGCAGTTTTGTCCAGAGTTAGTTGCACTTGGATAACCTCGGATGCATTATGCTGAGCAACTAGCCTGGAGGTGTGGATATCCTTAATGAATATGGACACACCTCTGCATTTGGTGTTTCGGTCCAGGTTACATGGCCGAAAAGTGTGGTATGCGTTATAGTCTGGTAGTTAGGGGTGCTCTCTGGAGCCTTGAACCAGGTCTCAGTCACTGCACAGATATTGATGTTCTCCATTTTAAGGAGTGCCTCGAGTGAGTGCATTTTCAGAACTTCTATCATTGAGTAGCATTACCCTCAGTTTTTGCTTGCCTGTTCCTGTTACGGTGGTGAATTTGTCATTTGAACCTTGCCTAAAAGAGGCACTATAGGGGCGGTATCCGGAATCCCAGGAGCGACAGGTGCAGGCCATCTGTGGCAAAGCATCGTGGTCTATCGACCATGTCATCTCAAGCAGACTGGAACCCCTTAGAATGACACCAGAAGCTTAGCCAATTGTTGAAGTCAATCATTTTGTCCTTGTACTGCAGTATCATTCTGGGCGATGGCAGAATGCTACTCAGGGCTAGGGTCATACCTGCCTGGGCTACAAGATCGGAGAGCTCTTCCATGTCTCTTTTCATGTAGTCCAGGGAGGTACTTCTCAGGTCATTCACACCAACATGGACAATGGCAGAGTCATATTTGTGCTTGTTGTGGAGTGACCTGAGTGCGTGGGGTTATGTGGTGGATCCTGGCACCAGATAGGCAGCGGACAGTAACCTTCTCCTCGTTTAGCCTGGTGAGTGGGACATCAGTGTGCCTGACTATAGAGTCACCTATTGTGCTGGGTACGTTGTTTTGCCTTATTGGCCGTGGTTGAGTGGCACACTGAGTCTGTGGGCTGTGTCATTTGGGTTGTGTTGGGGGATGGAGGTTGCTTGCATTTCTGCTTTGGAGGTTTCTCTTGCTTAGATGCTTAGACAGATTATTATTGAGAGCCTCCGCAAATGCTTTTGCGTTATTGTGTGTGGATTTTGGTGGAGTAGATTTAGTTAGACTATGTGATGTGTGGTGTGGTGCAAATGTTTACCTTCTCCACTTGACTGTCAAGTTCAGTCTTGGTTGTAGAGAGCTTTATCTCCAGTTTGGCTAGATAAGTACATCTCTCACCGGTTGTAGTGTTGGGTGGTAGCAGGAGAGGGTTGTCTGTATACATGAGGCAATTTCTAAATTGTCTCAAGATGCCCAGATTCAGACAGGAGAGAACACTGGGAGCTGACCCTTGGACATGCCTGAATAAAAAAATATTTTCCTCTAGATAAGTGAGGAAAGTGAGTACAAGAGCTGTTTATCTCTAAGCAAGTGAGAAAAGTAAGTACAAAAACTGTTTTCCTCTAGGTAATGAGGAAGGTTGAGTGCTATAGTAATTAGTTGCTTATTTAGTGCTTACAAGTTCCTGAACAAGTGCTGAGCACGAATAAGCAAATTTAAGTGCCAAAACTAAGAATCTGTATCGGCACTAGATGAGTTACATGACAGAAACAAGTGGAAAAGCAGGCTTTCAAATCAGAAAGTTGAGAGAGATGGAAAAGATTGCCCAAACAGCCAATAACTACAATTTCTGGGCCAGAATCACTCCTTATGTGGTAGACAGGTTACCTAGTGCTTAGCACTCACACTGATAAGCTAGAAGGCTTCCCTCCAACACAGAAAGGCTTGGGGGGGGGGGCTCAGAAGCTTACATACAGTCCTGGATACAGCAAATCTGTATCTGGAACACTAGTTACAGAAAAGGTAGGTAACAGGCTTACAGTTTTTTTTTTTTTTTTTTTTTTAGAAAAGTAGCTAAAACAGCAGTAAAAACAATTTGCATGCAGTGCAAGCTAGCACACTTGATATGTAGCAATATTAGACCAAACACAGTTTACAAAAATGCAATTAAATTAAAAAGGACTAAAAGCAAGTGCAGAAAGAGTTTATTAGGTAGAATGTAGTAAAGAGATGGGACTGGGGGAGTTTCCCAGATCAAATCTACAGTGGGGCGGCCAACTGCAAAAGCCACCAAATTTAAACAAGCCAGAAATAGGGAGGGTGGATGGGACAAAACAGTTCAGCAGAGATCTAAGCAACAATTAACAGTACAAACTCTAAAACCAAAAAAATATACTCAGCTCTGTATATTTGCAGATAGACTGAGAAGCAGTCGCTCAGAACACAGGTTCCAGCAATGAAATGCAGGCTGTTACTAATAGGTCTAATTTTATGCAAGTCTTGTCCCAGTTAATGTCGCCCACCCCACCCAAGTGGGAAACATCCACTGTCACTCTGGCTTTGGGAGAAGGGAGACTTAAAAGGACATCCCTGTAGTAGGCCAGGAAATTATAGCCGTTACCATATGTGCATCCTGCAAATTCTTGTCAGACACTGGAAAGGACATGGATTGTTTCCTGACTGATATGGAATCTGGCTAGAGGAATTAGTGTGATAGAAGCTGCCATAGAACCCAGAAAGGTGCAGCATCATTGCTGGTGGCTCCTGAGGGAACAAAATCTCTTGCACTTGATGGTGTAAGGAGGAAACTCCTGCATGGGGAAGTTTTGCTATTTGGAGCTTTGTATCAATAGATGCTCCGATAAACTCTAAGGACTATACTGGTTGTAGCTTGGATTTTGTTAGGTTTGCTGCAACTCCCTGTTCTGTACACAGAGCAAAAAGCCTTTTGCTTGAATGAGTAGATTTCTAGTTGGGGTAGTGATGAGTCAGTGGTCCAAACATCGGAACACTTGGAATCCCTACAGTCACAGTCAAGCTGCCACTACTGCCATGCATTTAGTGAACACCCGGGGGAGGGGGGGGGTCTGTGGAATAACCAGTGGGCAGAGCTTTGTACTTGAAAAGTTAGTGTCCCACCCAGTAAAAGAGAGGCCTCCGGGAGCATATGTCTATCTTTATGTGGTAGTAAGAATCCTAGAAGTCTATCTAGCACATCCATTTTTTTCTCAGTCCAGGAAGGACAGACTAAACAGTGACCATCCAGAATTTTGTCTGTTTACAAACCTGTTCATGCAGCTTAGATCCAGTATTGGTCTGAGGTCCCCATTTTTATTTGGCACTAAAAAGAACACGGGGTAAATTCCAAATCTTCCTTTGTCTCGTGGATGACTTGATTTCTTAAGAGCTTCCTTATTTCAGTCTTTTCATTGGTAATGGAGAGGAATGGAAGGGAATGACACCCTCCTGTAATGATCTTATGTACCCATTTATCCGGTACAAAGATAAGCACCCCCCCCCCCCCAATGACTGCCTCAGTGCAGCAGCTGGGCAAATGTTCAGGAGTGCAAGAATGATTTCTCAGAAAAAGGTCCTTTAAAGCCCTGACTTTGCAGGCCACCTCTGCCCTTGGGGTAACGTCCATTATAAGAATTTCCCTCTCTGCCTCGCAAAGCTCTCTCTCTGGAAATGTCAGAAGCAAATCCATACGACTTACAGAACCAAATTCTCTTCCCTCCTTTCCGATTCCTATAGAAAGCTCTCTGAGGGGGTGAAGAACTTGTCTCACATGGCAGACAGGGATTTATTGCCTTTTTCTTTTCTTGAGATAGTCTCTGAGCTCTGGACAAAAAAAAGTTAATTCAAAGGGAGCATTGATGAAGGACATCTTGAAATGCTCCTCAAAATTGCACAGTTGCATCCAGGAATGCTTCCTGATGGTAATGCCTGTGCTGGTTACCCTAGACACACACCGTGTCACTGGAGATAAGGCGCATGGAGACACTGGAAAAGGACTGCAAGGTTGCCATCCACAATCAAAAGATTTCTTATAATTCACAGACAAGGCCACAGGGAGAGACTAGGAAATCTCCTTGGTCAAGTCTCTCTGAAAATGAGTAACATGCGCCAAGTAATTTACTGCTCTGACTGAGAAAGCAAATGAGGTGTAGACTCACTCACCAAATCTGTCCGGTGTATACAACTCCCTGTTTGGTGCCTGGACAGAAAAACTCTCCTTAGCAAGTTCCTTCTTGGTGACTGTAGCTACTACCACTGAATCTACAGCATGACCCTTGCTCCAATAGGGTTGATTTTTAGAAGCAACAACAAACTTGTCAGGCTTCTTAGGGATTGGTTCAGCTGTATCTGGTTCCTTCTACACCAATGACAAATCTTATCTCATCAACAAGGGGAACTACACAAGATGTAGATGGGCCAGAACCAAAATAATCAAGGAAAACAGATTCTTCCAGAGATGGGGCTTAGGAAGACCACGACCTACCCTGTCTAAAACAGTTCAGGATCTCCCCTAACAAGATGTCCTCAGGGAAGGATCTGAGGAACATTCTCCATCAAAATCAGTCTTGGTGGTGGGAAGATTCCTCAAGGGAAGCAAACGTCTCCTTTTACACTTTCACTTCCTGTGTACCTCTTCTGTGGGTTGTTCAGGTGGTGGACTAAGAAGCAGACAAAGTCTCTTGTGAGAGAAATGGCTTCAAGGCTTCCAGAAACTGGTTGTCACTAAGGGACAAGAAGAGTAGGTCCTGAAATCTGGGAGATCCTATGGGGAAGGGTGGAACCAAATTGTACAATAAGAAAAGATTTCCCTTAATCTTGCTAGAAAAAGCCCAAGAATCATTCTCTAATATAGAAACTCGGATCACAGACATCCCACTTATCCTAAACCCCAACAAAACAAAACTTCTCTTGTTCACCCCTAACAAAACAAAAACTACTCGCAGTGATTTTTCCATCTTATCTAAAAATGGAAATATAATTTCCCCATACACCCATACAAAGCTCCTAGGGATACAAATAGACAACAACCTATCCTTTGATTTGCACATAGCTCAAACTATCCAAAAAGCTCATAAAAAAATGGGAACCCTTTATAGACACAACTTCCTCACAGACAAAGCAAGACTCACTCTAGCACAAACTCACCTCCTATCAACATTTACATACGCTGCTCCAATACTGACATATATCAAAAAATCTCTTCTGGACAAACTAGAGTCATGTTATAATAAAATAGCCAAGTTTACCAACAACTCCCCTTTCAAAACACATCACTGTCAAGTACTAAAACAATTACAATGGCTAGAATTCCCTCACCTACTATCTTACTTGCATCTTACTTATGCCTACATCATAAACTACTCAGAGAAAACTCCAGCCCTACAACAGCTACTAATCTCCTACTCTCCTAGTCGCCCTCTCCGCTCATTAAACAAACCTCTCCTAAGTATCACATCTACAAACAACACTGCAGGCAAAGCCCTTTTCTCCCACATTACAGCTAAAAAATGGAACAACCTTCCTTCTAATTTATCCTCGACAACAACAAATTATAACTTTAAAAAACTATTAAAACCACATCTCAGGAAAAACTGGCTCTGTCCATGTACTACTTGAAAATTACTATATCCACACTCCTCCACAACAATCTTAACATTATTTTTCACTAGCACTTCCACACTTAACATACACTCACTCCCTATCAAGCCATACTGGCCTTTTACCTCTTTCTCAGTACACTTACTAGAAAATGTAAACAATCTATTAATAGCAAATGTAGTCTCTACCTTCTCTTGTAATATTTTGCCTACAGATATTGTAGGATACTGGTACTCTCATGTAACCCTATATGAAGTATTGTGCTACATTCTTTCATATGTATTTTTTTGCTTATTATTTACTTGTCCTACAGTTTACTGTATTGCTTATTTTTTGTTTATTTTTACTTGTTATTCTTCTTGTCAAACATGGAGCTTTTCTCCCCGGGCATCCACTGAAAATGGACATGGTCCAGTTGGATCTTTCCCAGTTAACAAATGTAAAATAAAATAAATAAAATAAAAATCTAATATTCAGATACAAGGAAAAGTAAAGAAGAAAAAGGGACACTAAATATACAAGAAAAAAACTTTTTTATAAATGTATATACAGAAAATATGTCTTTTGCAAAAAACAAGAGACAACAAGGGGAGGCTTCAAACAGAAAAGGTCACTTATCTAAATTTTGACAAAACTTTCTAAATGCTTCTAAGCGTTCGCAGATCCATGCAGCTCTATAGATGGCAAACAAGATCTGATGTGGCTCATTCTCTGCACAGGGATTATGAATAAGGGGAGCAGCCTGACCATCACATCCAAAAAGCTTGTATATGACTGGTGCTGGATCAGAGACTGGATCCAAAACCTGTATGTTGAGGAAGACAGAAAAGACCACATCAAATCTATTCGTTCATGCATACCTCCACCTCCCCTTCTTTCCAGAACCTAAAAATGAGTGAGAAACGATACTCTTACTTGGGATGCCAACAGACATTCCAGGTACTATCTTGACAGACAATCTTTCAGAACTTCTGATCAGTTGTTCATTTCTTATGAAGGAAAGAAAAAAGGGCAACCTATGACAAAAGCAGACTATTTCCAAATGTTTGTATCATGCTGTTACTTTTGTTATATCCACCACAACAAAACTATTACAAGCATGGTCAAGGTTTGTTCTACTACAGTCTTGGCTTCATCTGTGGCTTTTTGGAAAGGGTTGGATTCTAGAAGTATTCTAAAAGTAGCAACATGGGTCTTCTGCACATATTTTTACACAGCACTATAAATTAGATTCCTTTTCCAGGTCTAGGCCAGGCTTTGCCAGGACCATTCTCCAAGGGCTCCTGAACCCTCATCCTTCCTCCTCCCATTCATGTTAAGCTATTGTAATACACCCATACAGCTTAGGCTACAGAAGTTATTTTCCATATGAAAAACAGAGTACAGCTGTGTAAAAAAACTTACCATGACAGTAAATATTTGCATGATTACCGCTGTAGTAACCTCTCCCTTCCTTCCATCCCCCTTATTTTGGTTTGCTTTTTTATGCCAGGTTGGGGATATTTAGAATTACACTAAAATCAAAGAAATAAAAGAGAATAGTGCTTTAAACACAACCAATAAACATATTTAGTATTATTTTCATAGCACTGTCCTTCTTGGGGCTTTAGCCTTCACAGGTTGTTACTAGGCCAACAACAATAGGGCCCTTACAAGCCTAGCCATGCACCCCAAACTATTTGGGTCCCCGGTGTCATACGGGTGAGGGGTGGATATGTTAGTAGGCAGTAAGGAAGAATGTTAGTTAGGATAATACTTATTGATGGCCTCTGTCCATAAGGGACCCAAGAGTCAGATTGGTGATAAATTTATCATTACCCATTTAATTGTCAAGGTTTCATTCGGACAGGGTCAGGGATAAGTCTATTCCATACTGCAGGGATCCTTTGGGACACATCTGTCTCTCTCTCTCCAGCATGTTCTGTTTGTCACAAGCAAAGTACAGATCCCTGGATCTAGCAATTCTGGTGCAGTTTGTTTTGCCCATGTACAACACATCCATCAGGGTCGGGCCAAAGAAAGCTTGTAAGCCAAGCAAAGATCCCCTTTCAGCAGCCTGCAAGAAACTGAATACAGAGACAGAGCCTTTAGGCTATTAGCGTAAGACAGGGTATTCATGTCCTGAATTCTCCTTGTGAGAAACCTTTGTGGGTATTCCAACTGTTGCAAATGTGAAGTTAGATGCATACCAAAAAGGGCAGTGTATTCAGTGACAGGTCTGAGTGGCACTATAACTTCCCTGGACTTGGATGCCGTACTTACCTACAAGATGTGACAAAGGATTTTCTTAGTACCTTAGCTAGTTGGTTGAAGGCCAGATTGTTGTCCACACTTAATACTAGGTTGATTCTTTTCGGGCATTTTACTGATGGAATAATTAACCTGAGTTTTGGCATTGGGTTTTAGGCCATGGCTTTGGTACCAGTCATTTGTCCATTAAACCCACTTGCAAGATGTTTGCGTCTTGGGAGAACTCTATAATAGCTACCAATTTAGTGTCCTCTGTGAGCTTGGTAAGCCTGAGGCCTTTAACATTAGCCTCAACTTCCAAGTAGTAGATGCTAAACAGGAGCATGCCCAGCACACAGACTTTTTCAGGTGGCATGAAAGTTCAGAAAGGCTTGGCACCCAAACCTGTCTAAGTCAGCTCAGCTTGAACTAGCTAACAGTTTGAGTGGAAGGTACCTCGTAGTTGTAGAAACTTGGCATAATTATAGATGTTCGAGTAGATCACTGTTGCAGTACTGATTATTGGGTATTCCTGCCATGTAGGATCCTGCAACTGGCCTGATTTACAGTGTCTTTGCAACTGGCCTGATTTACAGAGTCTTTGCAACATTCATAGGCAATGGACGTTCAAGGACCAACATCTGGATGCTCAAGGACCAACATCTGGATGCCAGGGTGTAAGAAGGGTGTCCCATGGACCCCATCTTCAGGTCTTTCTAAACAGTGAACAATCAAGTCTGATGCCAGAGGACATCACAACCTCCCCAGCTGTCTGATGCCAGAGGACATCACAACCTCCCCAGATGACTGAATCTGAGTGAGAAAGAGGACAATCATAAGAGGTGATGATGGATAGGATGGCCTAGGTAGGGACTCCTTTGAAGAAAGCAGTGGTAGTTGCCCTGTGCCTGATGAAGTGGGTTTCAATATGACTAGGTAGACCTCTTCCATGATGAGAGTAACAGAACTTACTGCAGCTGGCTATCTTGGAAATGGTTTGTTTGGAGACAAGTCTGCCCTGTTTTCTCTCTACGATAGCCACCAACAATTGCTCTGTTCTATTAAGGGTTTCTGTCCTGTGCAGACAGTACCCAATTTGCCTGTGTACATCCAAGGACAGAAGAACTTGTTTTGCCCTGGTATGTGGATCTGGAAAGACAACGGGCAAGTTTTGGGTAAGTTCAGACACCACCTCAGACATGAAAGATGGGTTTGTTCCAAGGGTTACATTATCTCTGTGAAAGACAGTGAAAGGCTCTTTGAAAACATGAGTGCTTGGAGCTCTGAGACCCTCCTTGCTGAGGTGACAGCTATAAGGAAAGTGATCTTCCATGTAAGAATCTTTACAGAGACCGAGGCAGCTGGTTCAAAGAGTGGCAAGCTGAGTTTCTCTAGCACATAATTTAGATCCCAGGAAGTAAAAGGGTTCCTTCTGGGTGGTCTCAAGTGAACGGTCCTTTTTAGAAAAAGGAAGAGGTAAAGTTTCTCTAACACACAGGTTCATAGGTAGGTACTAGGCTATTGGCCCTAGGGCCTATATAAGCCTTGCCAAAAAGGTACCCTGGCTTTCCCCACCCAAGAAAATTACTTTTCTGTGCCCCTGTCGAGCAGAGCCACAGAAGTGATCCCCGGGGTAAATTTCCTATTTCTCATCCAATCATCAAGATTTTTCTGGAACGGTGCTCATGAGGAACTTTGTTTGATATAGATAGGTAGTTTGTTCCAGAGTATGGGAAGTCTCTGGGACAGGAATCTATCCCTCCAGCATGTTTTGTTTATTGTGGTGACAAGGTTTAGGTCCCTAGAGCGTGCAGCTCGGAGGGATTGGAATTTATTTAAGTGGAGTATATCCAACAGCTCTGGGTTTGATATAGCCTTGTATGTTAGGCAGAGATTGCCTCTGAGAAGGTAATATGCAACGGAGTAAAGCTGGAGTTTTCTGAGACTGGCTGCGTAAGGCATCTGCTTGAGGCCGGTAATACTCTCTGTGAGGTATTTCTGCAGCCTTTCCAGTTGTCGTAGATGTCTTGTGAGGATCATACCAAAACATAACTTAGATCCCAGGAAAGAAAAGGGTTCTTTCTGGGAGGTCTCAAGTCAATGACCCTTTTAGAAAAAGGTTTGTGTGGGAGTGTTAGAAGGTAAGTGAAGAATGGTGCAGATAAGCAGAGATGGCAAAGGCATGCACTTTAATAATGGAGTAGGAAAGTCCCCATTTCAACAAGTCTGTAAGGTACTTCACTACTGAAATGATCTCTGCTTGAGACAAGTTGGTGTCCTTTTGACACAAGATGGAAAATCTCTTCCATTATTGCCAGGTATGACTTTCTGGTATTGGGTTTCCTTGTTTCCTTTAGAACTGAGTGTACCTCCTTACGATATGCAACATTTCTTGCTGTCAAAACCCAATCTTTCAGACTGCTAATCTGCATGTGGCTAGGTGTGGGTGGAACACAGATTCCTTGGCTTGACTGAGATCATCAATTTCCTGTGGTAGGGTATGAAATCTCCACTCATGGAGGGCCAACAGAAGGGAGAACCAGTGCTGTCTCAGTCAGAAGGGGGCCACTAGGATCATGCTGGGTCCTTCTACCCTGACTTAGCAGTACCACAGGAATCGGAGGCAAGGGCAGGAATACATACAGAAACAGGTTTGCCCATCTGAAAGAGAATGTGTCTATTTTCCAAATCCCGGTCTGACGACTTGTGGAGCAGAATGTTTGTAGTTGTCGGTTGCGGTGAGAGGCAAAATGGTCTACTAAAAGGACTCCCCCACTGTAATGTTAGGTCCAGGAACACCACTCTCTTCAGCATCCATTTGTTGCAGTCTGAAAGATCCCTGCTTAGAAAGTTTGCCAGGGTAATGTTCCGAGCCAGAATGCAAAATGCTCTTAGGTTCTGAACCAGCATTCAACTCTTTCTTGTGACACTGCACAAAGGGTAGGACAGCATACCCCCTTGCTTGATTATATACCATATCGTCTGTCTAAATCTGCAAGATCCTTAAGCTTAAATTGTGCTGAAAGGCCTTTACGGTCAAATAAGCTGCTAGTAGTTCCCTCTGGTTTATATGTAGTTTTTTCTGCTGTGGTGTCCAGATGTCCTGCACTTTCATACAGACTAAGTAAGCCCTCCAAGCATTGTGTGAACTTATCTCTGGTGACGGTCTTGTCTGCTTCTGGTAAACAAATTTGCCTCTGGGTGTTTGTCCCACCATAGCAGCTCCTTCTTCAGATGTGAAAGGAGAGGTAACAAGTTATGCAGGGGTTGAGAATGCTGTTCAAAAACATTTTTAGGAACCACTGAAGTTTTCCCATGCAAGTGGAACCATGAGAATGCAGGATAGTATGTAACTCAGAATTCTTACAAATTCCCTTGCTGAGATGTGCTATTTTGGAAACAGGCTGGACAAATAGTTTGTCAGGAAAGATATGTTGTCCTGGTGAAGGAATGCATTCTGTTGGGCCACATATATGAGGGCTCCCAGAAAGAGGATCCTTGTTTGGGTAACAGTTTATGACTTATGAAGATTTAAGGTAAAACCTACATTTTGAAAGCAGTCTACAATAGTCTGCAAGACATCTATGCTCTCTGCTGTGGATCTTCCCTGAATGAAACAGTCATTTTAAGTAGGGGTAAACATGAACTCCCAGAGTTCTGCAACAATGTGCTATCACAGGAGCGAAGGACTTTGTGAAGACACTAGGAGAAGTGGACAGACCAAATGATAAAACACAGAAGTGAGAGCCTGCTGCTACAAATGACAGACATTTTCTGTGACTGCCTGATATGGGACATGGAAGTAAGCATCCTTTAGGTCAGAGCATGAAGCCATCTTGGGGGATCATGGGAAGTAATTTTGTAAAATAAGCATCTTAAATTTTGTGAGATTGAGAAAAGTACAGTTGTGTACACTTACCATAAATGTAGATCTTCGAGTGTATTCACCGTTGCGGTCATCACATTTGGGTTATCTGCTTGCAGTAGCCCTCAATCGGCCTGATTATCAAAGTCTTGGATCCTGCTTCAGTTACTGTCTCATCTTCCATGACGTCAGTTAGTCAGAGGTAAAAAGCATGCAGGTGACGCCATTACATCAGTTTTTCTTGCCCCAGATGTCAGGTGCCCCCCTAATGGGAAGCAATTAAATAAATATATATATATACACATACATATATATATACATATATATATATATATATATATATATATATATATATATATATATATATATATACATATATATATATATATATATATATATATATATATATATATATATATATACACATATATATATATATATACATATACATATATATATATACATATACATATATATATATATATATACACATATACATATATATATATATATACACATATACATATATATATATATATATACATATATATATATATATATACATATATATATATATATACACATACATACATATATACACATACATACATATATACACATACATACATACATATATACACATACATATATATATATATACACATATATATATATATATATATATATATATATATATATATATATATATACACACACACACACACACACAAGGTTATACCTCCAACAAAAAAGCAAATACACCAAAAAGCTTTTAAGCATGGTAAAAGAGAATAGAGGTATAGGCAAAAGAAGTCAGGGGGCTGGAGGGAGGGCAACCAGGACTGCAACAGTGAATACACTCGAACATCTACATTTATGGTAAGTGTACACAACTGTACTATGTTTTTCGTGTTTCACTGTTGCACTCATCACATTTGGGTAGATTCCCAAAGCTAAGGATGGGAGGAGGAATTTAGATAGCATTAGGACCAGCTATAAGGCCCTGTAAGACTGCAGTGGCCAAGCCAGCTGCGGATTTAGAGAAAATTGGCAAATGGCAATGCTTGGTGTATGCATGTAGAGAACTCCAGGTAGCAGCTTCTAGGATGTCCCTGGTAGGGACACCTCCGAGAAAGTCTGCAGAGGTAGATGCAGCCCTCGTTGAATGTGATCTAATCCTCAGTGAGATAGGTTTTCCATGGTGCTTATAGCAGAAATTAACGCAATGGCCTATCCATTTAGAAATGGTTTGTTTTGAAATAGCCTTCCCCTCTGCCCCTGCAGCAAATGCCACCAGCAGTTGTTCAGATTTCCTTTGAGGTTTAGTCCTGTCCAAGTAAAATCTAAGTTGTCTGTGCACATCTAAGGAGTGCAGTATCCATTCCCCTTTGTTCTGTGGATTAGAAAAGAAGGTTGGCAAATGAATGGACCTGCTTAAAAGCCACAATGGATACTACCTTGGGCATGCAGGAGGGGTTGGTCCTGAGGGATACCCTGTCTGCATGGAAGATGATGAAAGGCTCCACTGCTACAAGGGCCTGTAATTCAGACACCCTTCTTGCTGAAGTGATTGCTAAAAGGAAGGCTGTTTTCCAGGAAAGGAATTTTAACTCTGCACTTGTGGCTGGCTCAAAAGGAGGAAGAGTGAGTTTCTCCAATACAAAGTTAAGGTCCCAGGCTGGAGTTGGGGCTCTCCTGGGTTGTCTTAAGTTTTTGGCTCCTCTGAGGAACTGCTTGAGCAGTGGATGAGAGAAAAGAGGTGGTTCTGTGTTGTAATGAGCTGAAATTGCTGAGGCATGAATTCTGATGGATGAAAAAAAGGCCCTTGTGAAGCATCTTAGTTAAATATTGAAGAATCTGAAGTAAATTGGGCGCTGCTGTGCCCATCCCTTGAGTTTGGTTCCAGGCACAGAATCTCTTCCATTTTTCAGTACAAGAATTTCTGGTACTAGGCCTCCTTGCCTGCAAAATGACATCAAACACTTGTTTACTGAGGGATGGTAATGGAGAGATTAGGTAATTAGCCAGGCTGCCAGGTTCACGGTCTGAAGCTGTGGGTGCAGAATCTGGCTCTCCTGCTGAGACAGCAGGGTAGGGGTCTGAAGCAGGTGCCATGGAGCCAGCAGTGACACACTGCGCAAGATGGGGTACCAGCATTGGCGTGGCCAGTCTGATGCAATCAGCTTTGTCCTTGGTTTGTCCGGTTTCATCTTTAGTAGTACTTTGGAGAGGAAAGGCATAAACTGATAGATTTTTCCAGCCGAAGGACAGAGCATCCACTTTCCAAGCTTGTTTGTGGGGAGTCCTTGTGCAGAATTTGTCCAATTGGTAGTTCTGGGGGGAGGCAAACAGGTCTATATCTGGGGCCCCCCCATTTGTTTATCAACATGTTGAAAGTCTTTGGTTCCAGTTTCCACTCGTGTGGGTCCATGAGATCTCTGCTTAGTTCGTCTGCCAACGTATTTAGTGTTCCTGGCAGGAATTGAGCCTGTAGATGAACTTGGTAGCTCAAGGCTGTGTTCCACAGAGCCATGGCTAGTCTGCAGAGGTGGTATGAATGGGTACCCCCCTGCTTGTTTATGTTCCACATAACAGTGGTGTTGTCTGTCTTTACCATTAATTGTCCTGGAAGAATGTGGTCCTTGAAGGATGTCAGAGCATTCTGTACAGCTAACATTTCTTTTTGATTGATATGCAGGTGCATTTGATAAGGGTTCCATTTGCCCTGAATGCACTTTCCTGCCAGGTGAGCCCCCCATGCATAGTCTGATGCGTCTGTTATTAGGGTTTGGGCATTAGGGGTTAGAGTGAATGGTAGTCCTTTGTTTTGGTAGCAGGCCTCCGTCCACCAAAGGAACTCTAACTGTACGCAAGGAATGATAGGAATCACTGCTTCTAGATCCTGAGAATGTTGACACCATAGGCTTTTTAGATACCATTGTAGTTTCCTCATATGCAGTCTTGCATATGGATTAGCAGAATGCAGGAGGCCATGAACCCCAAGGCTTGCAGTATTTGCCTTGCAGATAGCAGGGTTTTTGTGGCCATTAGTTTGAAGTAAGTTGTCAAATGAATTTGTTTCTATGGAGTGAGGAACGCCATCTGGGAAGTTGTGTTCACGCTTGCTCCCAGGAATAGAATTTGCTGACAGGGTACACGATGTGATTTCTTTTCGTTTATGGTGTACCCCAGACAAGTTAGCACCTTTTGTACATATGCCAGATGACTTAAAAGTATGTCCTGGCTTTCTGCCTGAATTAGACAATCATCCAGGTATGGGCATATTTGAATATATCTTTGCCTGCAAAATGCAATGACTGGAGCTAGGCACTTTGTGAATACCCTGGGTGCAGTAGATAAGCCAAAGGGCAGTGCAGAGAAATAGAAGTTATCGCAGAAGGAGAACGTTCCAGAGGGAGTGTTCATCTAAGCGCAATTTCTTACATTGGTCAGGGCGAGGGAATTGTCCGTGGATGAACACTCCACAGAGAAGAAGCTCGAGATCACCTAATGCACACAATCCCCTCCTATCTTACCTCCTGTCTGGTTGCAAATGAATCAGCCAACATGTGACAAACTTTGCCTAATGGGAGGATCATCTATACACAGTGGAATATATATATATATATATATACCTAAAACCCTCATACATACAACTAAATGAACTGTCCTTGTATATAGATGAGATAAGTATCGAGCAGAATTCCTAAGGAGTGGGAAGGGTGGGGTGTAAGAACAGCCAAGGGATAGACACTCCACATGAGAGTTGGCAGTGGGGACATAACTTCTTTAGGTGAGGTGTTCAGTGGCCTTTGTTCTTACACATGGTGGTTTGTAGCCACAAAAGTCCTGGGGCTTCAGAACTGCTTCACCTTGAGCACAGTGGAACCAAGGTTGCCAGATCCTAAACCCTGTCCACTTTGTAATGAGAGATAATCTCCAAATATTATCTGATGGCAAACCGCTGGGATCGTGTTATGGATTAGCGGGCCCATGAGCCAGGAAGTAGTGGAAAATCTAAGGTGGGTAATCCAAGGTTTGACCGATAATGTGATTGACCTCATAAGCGTGTGTGATACAATCAGTAGGCCAAAGGGAAAGAGTAAAACAATAACTGCTACACCCTTTGGAGTGTCCTTAAGGCTAGGGGCAATTCAGACACTTTCTAGTGATCTTTTGAATTATCCAAATAAAATCTGAGAATTCTATGGACATCAAATGGGCAGGTTGAGGCTTATTTTAGTGATTTTGACATGGGTAATTCAATGGACTAGGTAATATTATTAGAATGATAACTGGTTAAAGGATAGTGGTCTGATAAGAAAACTCTGTCAGGTGGAAGAATTAAATAAGGGTTAATAACCACACAATTCACAACTAGACACTCACATAATAGGATGTAATGGCCTTGTGAAATAGAGGTTTTCCATTAAAAATTTCAATGGGCATGAAAGGCTTCTGTCAGGGTCAACATCAATTTAGAAAGTAGAAAATAAAATTCCACGGGGATGTAAGGATCAACTGGTGGTCCTGATGTTCAATCGCTTTTAAAAAGCACAAAGTACGTACAATTTATGAGAATTCTATGACATGATCCTTGAAATGGCAGAATCAGACCACTCTTAAAGGTGGTGCTGAAGCTCCTTCATGAAAGATGGAGTGCAAAAACTCCAAGGAGAGATTCAGGGCTCAGGTCAGGAGATCTGGATGTGAATTAGCCCAGAAAGGTCCGTTTTCTGCATTTTAGTCTTTGTAGGAGCCAAATCAAGAAGAGCCTAAAAATATTCTGAGGGAACCGAGTAAGGAATCGGGCCTGGCTACTTTCTGGTTGGGGAGACCAAGGAAAAGAAATGGGAGGATTCGAGGGAATGGGACCAGGGGCTGGCAGTGAGTCAGTAGATCTGGGGGGACTTCAGCATCCAAGGTCCCCGGCGAAAGTGATGCAATTGGCGGGAACCAAATCTGGAAACAGATCGTGGGGCAATGAGGATTATGCGTCCTCTGAAAATTGTTGGCTTTCTCTGCTGTTCTTTGCAATCAGGGGAAAAGGAGGAAAAGCATACAGGAGACCAGGGGCCAATCGTGCATGATGCGTCCTGGGGACTTCCCCTGGAGGGGTACCCGGGCAAAGTTCTTCCTAAATACTCATGGCATTGGAGCATAGCAAGTGCCAGGCTGGTTCCCCCTTGTCAAAATCGTATTCGCAATTGACTGTTTTGAGGGACCACTCGTGAGCAACAATGCTCTGGAAGCTTCATCGCAAAAACAACGCTTAAAACCCGGGATGTCGCGTTGCGATCGAAAGCGTGCAGATACTCCGCCCATTGCCAATTCTCATAGCCTCTCTGCATAGTTTGAAAGATGCCCCCACCCTATCAGGGAAGAGCCAGATTGTACTCCAGATTGGTGTGCCACAGTTGGACTGTCTGTCCTGATGTGCTGCTGCACCCTATCAGGGGCGTCCGTGGTTATAATGTGAATGGCGGTAATGAGTAGCACCAGAGGTCTTCCGCTGGAATGGTTTTGATCTGGGGTGCCTGCGAACAAAGTGCATTTGCATGTATTTGTCCCAAGAATTTGCGTGTGTCGAATGGAGAGAAGTTGGAATGAGACCCAAGGAAACAGCAACCAGCTTTGCGACTTCATGTGCAGTCAGAAGAATGGTATACTTAATGTGCTAGCTGCCATGAGACCCCAAGACCTTTGACCAAAGCTTTGCGATCTAATTCCGCCCTATGAATAAGATATGCTGTTGTTTTGTGAGTAACTATCCTTTCTGTAAAGGCCTTGAAGACAAATGATCGTAAGCGTTGTTTCTGCTGGCGGACATAAGATATGCTGTGATGACTAATAGGTGGTGGCAGACAAATTTCACGGAAATTCGAAGGTGAGCCTAAAGTTGTGGTGTAATCCCTGGCCTGTATCAGTTAGCTGCTGGTGGTTTGGGGGCCAGGAGCTAATCGACCAGATCACGGAAACACCTGGAATCTAGAAACTCAGATGAGGCGCCACTGCCATGCATTTGGTTCCTCACAGGGGCTGAGGTCAGACCAAGGGCAGGGCTCGAGGCAGCGTGGCCCGGCCATCCCGGGCAAATGATGTGGAAATCGATGGAAGCTGCGACCATTAGTATCGTCCTTCAGATCTGTGAGCACAAGGTGTGCATCTGTGGAATGGAAGGATCGATTGAGTCTGACCATTGGACTTTTCCTTACTGACAAAGGTGTTGAGGTTGTAGGTCCAGAATCGGCCTCCAGTCCCTTGACTCTTTTTTTTAGCAGCAGAACCCCATGAGTAAGTCGAAATTGCCTTAGTAGGGGTGTGGTTTTATGACTGGTTTGGATTTGAAAAGTTCTGTAGCTGCTGGGGTATTTGTAAACTTTCTGGTACATCTAGTTTACCCAGTTGAGGCCAGGGGGCCTCTTTGCCAGGCCTTTGTAACCTCTGGTAACAACGCTTTTGCAATTGTCTGTAGTAATGTTTTGCCAGGCCTGGAAAGGTTGCCAGGGGGGTTTACCCTCAGACCTCCCTGTCACAGACCCCCTCTCACGCCCCGCCGAAAAGGTTTACAGCCCTTATCCCCTCACTGCTGGTTTCACTTCCCCCCTCCTGGGAAAGGCGGCGTCTTCCTCTGCCCCTCCTTTGCCTCTAGAAGGGCTTCACCTGCCACGCTGTCTCTTTGGAACAGGGTTTCGAAACCACATTTTCCAGACTCAGCCTTTAGATGCAGTCTGGAAAGATGAAAAAGCGGACTCAGGGTCAGTGTGGGAGTCTTGGCCTCCTATGTGGGTAGATGGTCTCCTTTGAAGGTAAAGGAAGGAACATAGGCCATCAAATGGGCGTTAGTAAAGAAGACTTGAAGGCTTCTGAAGCATGAACATAAGCATCAGGATTGCCTCAAGGATGATTCTGAAACGCTGGATCAGCTTAATTCCATTCGTGTGATATCAGCCTCTGTAGATGAGTTAACAATGGATGTAAGGGTATTGGGTATCCTGAAACTTTCTGAGACTATCTCATCCCTCTTGTGTAGGAGGTATCTCCCAGTTCTGGGACACCAGAAAAGTAAAGTATGGAAAAAGCCGCTGTTGGGGACACGCATGAAAAAGCCTATCCCTGTTAGGAATCCGTGTCTGTCCATAGTCCTAGAAGGAAGGCGGATGGATTCTTGGGAAAACTCCGACATCTCCTTTTTTTAGTGGCGCTGCCTGGGGTTGGAGGTCCACTGGAACTCCGCTTAGGGTGGCTTGTCTTGAGGTGCAAGTAGACCCCTTCCAACCGTGTCAGACCCATTTCTCACGAGAGCAATCAAGCTCAGGCCCTTGAACAATCAACAAAACTCAAGCAGAAATGGAGTGACCCAGGCGGAGGAGGAAAGAAGCGAGCTTCAAATGACTTCAACAAGACTGATGTTCATCCCTCTCTGGGAGATTCTGCCAGAGATCTGCTTCAGGATCATGACTCAGACATCTCTTGAAGGTGACTGAAGGTGACTTTGGGGACCCTTCTGAGTCAAGAATCTGTGCTCGGATTCTAGTGATTCTTCTGGAGAAATCTTACACTCGAAGAAGCCTCGAGACCTCGGGGAGCCTCCAAGAGCATCGAGGAGAAGCCTCCGGGTCCTCGGGGGCTGAGATGCCGTGGCTGAGACAGAAGATGCGGCCTGGTGGGAAGGGGGCCGTTGGTGCAGAGGAAGATAATGGTCCTACTGTGGGAGGAGGCTGCTTCTACTGATGTGGAAGTCTGGGATCGATGATCCGAGAAGATGGTGAAGAATCCCGAATCAGGAAAATGAGAGAATCTCCCGGTTCGAAGAGGCACCGGGCGCCCCGAGACAGGCACCGGAAGGCATAGGCCCGCGGCCGAGCGAATCGATCGCCCGAACCGAGGGAAGAGTCGAACCGGACCCGAACCAAGGACAGATAGTCGGCTAGGAGACTCCGTCGACTCCGGACTGGTCGAGGTGAAAGGAGCAGACCGAGAAAAGGGGCCGAGAAAAGGGCGGTTCTGGCCCGAGGCTCCACAATCAACTCCCAGGTCGCTCAGAAGGCTCCAAAAGACTGGAACTGGTCTCGGAGACCAAATGATGGAGAATAATGGGGACCGAAATAAAAAGCGCCAATAACTGGGTGGAAACCGAAATAGCTTGGATGAGGGCCGAATGTTCCAAACGGATCTGCCATTAGAAGTTTCGTCTCGGAGAGCAAGGAAGAGCGGGTCCCGAAGGAACCAAGAGGAGCTCGACCTCAATAATTAATGGGAGGCTCCAAACTCTCAGGCTCGAAACTTTAGGCAAACTGACAACAGTTGAACACGTGGCCCCGAAGGTGACTAGCTTCGGTGAGCTAACTGGTGAAGAGCTCGGGCGATTCCTTTCATTCAATCTTGATTCCTTGAGACTTGGAGAAGCATCCAGAAGCATCTGAAGCTCCTGAAAAACCCCTGGTTTTAATAAACCCTCCATTAATTTCCTGCGCTATCTGTCATGACCCTCAGAATGAGAAGAATGACAAATAGAGCAGTCTGGAGCTAGACAGAAGGCCAAGACAGTAGACACACAGGAACAGTTTGTCAGTTTTTGACATTTTTGCCCACATTGGCAGCTTGAACCTAATTTGGCCTTTTCAGATAGAAAAATAGAAAAAGAAAGAAAGTCAAAAAAAAAAAGTAAAATCAGCGTTAAAAATTGCTCAAATCAGTAGTGAAGTCAGGGTGGTTTGTCAAATCAAGGAAGGGAAGGTAGGCGAAGAGAACTCTGCTTTAAAAACTTTACTTTAGCAGACGAAGTTCATACCACACACACACTCACCTGGGTAAGTAATAAACGGCTTATAAAGAGAAAAGTAGAGAGAAAAAACAATAATAAAATTCTAAATCTTATCTGAGGTGTAAAGATCGAATGATGATGCGACTGCAGCAGCAAACTAGATCTAAGGTAAAGGCAGAGGGGGATTGTGGGTTAGGTGATCTGAGCTCTTTCTTCTCGATGCAGAGCTTGCAGGCGGCCCGCGGGGCCGGACCGGCTCCGAACCCATGTGTAAGAACAAAGGCGAGATTGAACACTCTCACATCTGATAGTGCATGTAGTCTGCTTTGAAGCGTAGGCATCTTCTGCAAGACTCTCTGATTGGGATGTGCAGGTAGGCTTCTTTAAATCCAGTGTTGCCAACCAGGCATCCTTGCCTAGCATAGGAAGCTACTGGTGAAGAGTTAACATCTTGAATTTTGGAATCACCAAAAAGGTGTTTAGGGTAGAAAGGTCCAGGACAGAACACCATGAGTTGTCTTTTCTGGGTTCCAGGAAAAGTCTTTAGCAGAAAGCCTGTCCCTTTTCCTTTTCTGGTACAGCTTGAACAGCCTTTAAGCTTGAGAGTACTTGCTTTGGAGCCTCTGCCTACTGATTTGGGGGTAGAGCTTGCCAACCATTTGGGGTTGGTGACGTGTGGAAGTGAAATCTGTATCCTTGGGGAAAGTATATTTAAAACCCATTTGTCCTGAGTAATGAGTTCCTAGTTTTTTGCTTGCACAGCAATCTTTCCCCTAAAGGTGCAGTCAGTTGAGAAGTGCTTGGAAGTTTTAAAGTTAAGTCATTGAGACAGCTTATCATAGGGGGGAGTCTTACTACTCCCTGATTTGGAAGTGGGAGCCCCCCACTGCTTAGTCCTGTGTGTACCCTGCGACTGAAGCCTGTATGTTCTGCTGGTTCTGGGTTTGGACTGAGAAGGCCTGGAAGAGGCAGGAAAGGACCAATTCTTAGAGGGCCAATGCCTACTAAATCTTGAAGGCTGTACTTGTAGGAAATCTTTAACAGTTTGCATAGATTTAGCTTTTTCCTCCATCTTTTTAAGAAGTTCTTCTGCTTTGTTGCCAAACAGGCGGTCCTGATTTAAGGGAGCATCCAGCAATTTAGTTTTAACATGATCAGGCAAAGATTGCTCCTTAAGCCAAGCATGCCTTCTAAGTACAGACCCGGTGAGAGCAGCCCTGCAAGATGCCTCTAGTGAATCAAAACACATTGCAAAGCATGTTTTCCAACCTGTTCAGCAGAATGCATTAAATCCTGTAAATCCTTATTTTCAGCACAGTCAGGAATCAACATCTTCTGTTTAAGCAATCCAATAATATGCGGCTGATACTTTAACATATGAAACTGGCAATTTAATGCCCTGATGGCCAAGGTTGCAGAGGTGTATACCTTCTTACCCCATCAATCCAGGGCCGTGGAATCTCTATCAGAGGGGGTAGGATTTTTGGCAGCAGTAGCCTTAATGCCCTTGGGTCCCTGTGAAATGGTCTCAGGATCCACAGTAGGATTTTTAAACAGGAACTTGTGAGAGTCAGGAACTCTGTAATATCCATCAGGTTTTCAGGGAGCAGGAGGTAGAGAGTCAGGGGCCAAGCTAGACTCCGAAAAGGCATCATCAACAATGTCTAGCACAGGAGGAATAGCTAAAGGCCTGTGTTGGGGCAGGAGTAAGAAATCTCTAAGCCTCTTTTTAGAATCAGAGTAATCCTGGCTTTCCCAGCAAATATGCTCCCTAACAGCATGCAAGGTTTCACCAAAAGAAAAAATCCTCTGGGGGAGAAGCACAGAATCCTCAGGTAGATAAGGGTAAATCCTGGTCATCAGAGGAAACAGAATTTTCAGAATCCTGGTCAGACGTATCATAAGCAAATTCAGTCCAAGGTCTCAGAGGAGGAAGGTTGGCTTCCCCTGATTAAAGTAATGAGGTCTTCAGCCATTCTTATTTGTTTTTTAGACATAGAGGCCAGACCATGCGGTCTGGCCATCAGTTTTCTAGGCATGGTTCAAGATCTAGGCCTTGAAGAAGAAGATGGCGTTGATTTAATAAGCAAGTCAGTAGGCTTGAATACACCCTCAGAAGCCGGTGCCTGCACAACGGCTTCAGACCCATCCAAGGTAGATACATCCGCAGGTTCCACATTTGAAGCATGTCGCAGCATACCAGACTCCGAATGTGTCTCAGTAGAGGCCTGCAAATCTGAAGTAGCGGATATCAGCAGCTGCGAAAGCGCCTCACTGAGTACCGGCGAACTGGCGACTAGCTTAAGAGAAGCATTGTCGGCAGTTTTGGACCTAGGCGGCCTATCTCTGTCTTTATCTTTGCGTGTTTTCAGAATGTCGGTAGTCGGGTGGCTTACTGAAGACGTATCTGGATAACTGAACAGAGTAGCAAAATATTTAGAAGCAAAAATATACCGACGATGAATAGTTCATGATTTAAATAAGGCACAAAGCCGACAGCGAGTTACATCATGGTCAAGGTCTAGCAAGGAATACAGTACGAATGAAAATCTTTATGAGGTATTTGCTTTCCACAAGAAATACAATTACTGACTTTTACTGACATTGGTTTAGAGCAAAAAAAGTTTCCCCAATGGGGTACTTAGCGTTAGTTGAAGACTTCAGTTCTGAAACTCGAAAACGAAAATTTCAGGAGTCGGCCAACCGGCACTTACGAACTGCTTCTGCTTTGGGCACCGCACGGCAAGAAAGACTGATGTAATGGTGTCGGCTGCATGCTTTATACCCCTGACTACCTGACGTCATGGAAGATAAGACAACTGACGCAGGACCCAAGACTTTGATAATCGGGCAGACTGAGGGCTACTGCAAGCAGATAACCCAAATGTGATGACTGCAACAGTGAAACACGAAGAACATCTTTAGTTCTGAAAGGTCCAAGATGGGCCTCTAGGTGTCCTCCTTTCTTGGAATTAGAAAGATCCTTAAGTAGAAGCCTTTACCCCTCCTGAACCAGAGGAACAGGTTCAATGGACCCTTGGAAATAGCTCCCAGAGGATACGTGGTAAGAGGCTCTCCTGTTCTTTTGATGGTCTTGGGATGCCTACTCTGAACTGGATGTAGTACGCTCTTTCTATGATGCTGGCAACCCACTGGTCCCTAGTAATGGTTTCCCACTGATTTAGGAAGGAGGAGGGTTTTCCGGCCAGAGGTTTGGAGGGAATAGTCTGGTAGCAAGAGCTGGGGTTGAAGACAGTAACAGCTGATGTTTGTCTTGGGTGGGTTGTTTGGAGCTCTCAGTTCTGTGTGGTTCTGGTTGCACTCTCCTAGATTGTTTTGGTCGCCTACTACAGGAAGGCCTCCCCTTATCTTGTCTAGGGGAAAAGATCAAAGTTTTGAGGGGTAATTCCTAGTGTACTTTGATGCCAGAGACTGAAACTCACTTCACCATTTTTATTTGTTTTCCTTTCTTCTCCAGCTTCTCAAAAACCTAATTAGGTGGCGCACCCAGTAGTTCAGCCTTTACCTGATCTGACAGGAGCTGGGTTCTGAGCCACACATCTCTGCAGATGACAAAACATGTGGCAGCTGCTCTGCATGATGTATCCAAGACATAATAACCACACTTTAGGGAGTTGTCTGGAGACTTGTCAAGCTTTTTTCGCTGTCTCCTGAATTTTATACAGAAGATACTATCTGTAACAGGCTCCACCTAGGACAGAATTTTGTCATGTAAGGATTCAAGGTACTTTAGTATAAGCAACTGACAATTCAATGCTCTCACTGAAGAGGTGACAGAAGTTGAAGTGTCCCCCCACCAAATCTGTCCAACAGTCTACTTTCCCTATCATTAGGTAGGGAATTGTCTACTTGGCCCCTTAGGTACACCATTTGTGGATTCAGTAGAGACTACTGAAGGTTCAGCTTTGGGATTTTTGTCGAGGTTCTTGTTTGAATCAAGCACTCTGTAAAACCTGTCCAAATTCCTAGGAGCAGGGGGTAAAGAATCAGGATGTAATGCAATGTCTTCAAAGACATCATCCAGTACTACATGTACAGGGTTGATATCCAGTGGCCTAGGAGAAGGCAAACTCGGCAATTCCCTATAATGGATTTGAGCTTTTGAGAACTGTTTCCCATTTGAAAGACTCCTTCATTCTACAAATGGTATCCCTGAAAAAGAGGTCGGGGGGGTTGGAAGAGAGGATGCTATCTGGCTCTGAATCTGGATAAGTATGCAATGGCAGGTGATCAGAATTAGGCAACTCCTCATCTTCTGAGCTCGAGAAATCTAAATCTTCACGAAAGGTCAACTCTCTGGTTCTTTACATGGGGAGGCTTCAGGGGCAGAAATGTGGGAGGGCTCTGGATTTCATGTGCTATTTCTAAGAGGTCTTGTGCTTCTGCCCAAGTTGAAGTGGCTGAAGTGAAGAAAACGAAATGGTTCACTTATCTTTAGGTGTCCATTTATAAAGAATAACCTGAGGTTACAGTCATCTGACTGTGACTTCGGTGAAAGTTTTGGTAGTTGAGGTAGACAGTGCATCTCCCTGAAGACCCACAACCCAATCTCTGGAAGTGAGGTCTGCTGAGTGACCTCAGACCCCCAGTTAAGTCTGTTGTGGTAACAATGGTAGGTAGGCCAGACACCATGGCGGCCTTCCAACGGGTCATGCCAAACGGTTCAGTCCTAGGAGATGCCAGACCAGGGGGCTGCAAAGGCTCCTCACCTGGGTTGGTCAACTTAAGAACTGGAGCCAGAGCTTTCTGTTTCTTCAGAATAATGGTAGCAGAAGCAGGTGTTTTTAAAGACCCAATGGTAGCTGTGGGTTACGAAGCAACAGAGGGAACTGAAATAGAGATGGCTAATACCTTGGGCCCCAAGTTTGAAGGTTTTTGCTTGAATTTGACAAAGTCAGAACAATTAGACGAGACATGCTGTGGCCCCAAGCAGAAGAGACAAAATGATTTGAAAATCGTTGTGCAGGATTTGCTTCCCTTACATCAAGCAACTGCTGAGCTTTTTAAACATTAAATTAGGAGAGGAAAATTTCCAAAAGGGTACTTATCTAACTGGAAAAAGGAAACACTCTGGAAAAACAAGCTGACTGACAGACTGGAGCAGTTTGAACACACGAAGTGCACTGGATTGTATGGCTAGAAAAAAACTGAAGATGGTGCCAACTGACTCCCTTTTTACACCCTGACATCCATACCTCAGTCCTTGAATGTCCACTGGCAAGGGATGATGCCAAGACTCTATGTATTGGCCAGGTTGCAAGCTTCTGCATGGCAGGAAGACCCAAGAATCAGTACTCCAACACTGACTACGAAGATAATCAAACATTTTCTGAGAAAACTGAATGAGCACATGGGGACTCAAAAAGGGTACAATGTCAGTTTCGCAAATAATTTAAATCCCATATTTTTCTTAAGAGGCATGTTGTGCAAACTGCAAGAAATTTAGCTGCAATGTATAAAGACTTTTGAATGGCCTGTTAAGCAAACAGAAATGGCAGACAAATGGATTTTAAATGATGAATATGAAACATCAGTTCTAAAACCACCTGTCACTCCCTGTAAAAATCTGAGAAAAGAACAAAATCCAGATTCTGCAAGGCAACAAACAAGAAAAAATATATATTTTCCACTTCGATAAACATCTGCTGGATGAAGGTCTTTCAGATTCTTTTAAGAGAGTTGTCATCAGCAGGAAAAGAGAATGCTATGGCTTAGATGTACATCCTCCAAGTTGTCTGTTACACCTTCTGTTGCCAACACTGTGTGGGATGCAGATGGATAGAGCAAGACACATGTGCAAATGATGATTCTGATGAGATGCAAACCGATGCATTATCGGTTCAAAACATGAGCGTTAGGCAAAAAATGTCTTAATGAGCATCCTTCTTTGGAACAATAAAATAATTTTTGCTGACAGAATATGTCAAACTGCTCAAAGGATATAAACAGCTTGAAAAACACACTGAAAGGCATGCTCTGAAATTAACATTGATAGCCAGCATAATAAGTAGGAAAGTACAGTTGCGTAAGTTGTACTTACCCATAACAGTAGATGCTTGAATTCCTCACTGCTGCAGACAAGTAGCCTTTAGGCTACATGGACTAAGTCTTGCCCAAGACACAACCAGCCAACCTCTAAAAGCTCTGGCTCCCTCCAACATTAACTGACAGCTGAGTGGGCTGTCCTCTGAAAAGAAAATCAGCGTTGGAGTAAAGAAACTTCAGGACTTTCTTGCTCGAAAGTTAATGAGCAGTGTACTCACCCTGAACTACAAAAACAGAAATAACCAACCGCTATATATCCCAACAACTATATACAAAAGGGGGGGTGCAGGGGGTTGGTGCTGCCACTGCAGCAGTGAGGAATTTGAATAATATACTGTCATGTGCAACTGCAACTTAAACAACTATCTTCATTATTCCCACTGATGCAGTAGCCTTTAGCTATACGGGTTGATTACCAAAGCTTATCCAACCTGGGAGAAGGAAGGATATGGATCCACATGCCACTGCAGACTGTTCCTAGCAAAACCGGTCCTAGATCTAAAAGAAGAATCCAGTTTGCAATACCCTGAAAGAGTATGTATGGAAGACCATGTAGATGCCTCTACAATACTTCTAGACTCCATCATTTCTAACATGCCATCAGAGAAGACAAGGTCCTAGTAGAGCGAGTCTTGAGAATACTGGAACTGGTTTACCATTGTTGGCATTACAAAATACAATATCTGAGGAGAACCATCTGGAAATAGGGTGCTCTTTGTCTCCACATAATAAATAACTGATCAGCTTTTCAAAAGGACTTGGTTCTGTCAAGATGGTACCGGACCGGCCTATGTACATCCAGGGCATGTAGAATCCTTCCTCCCTGGATCTGAGGCTTGCTTTAAAGCGATCTCTGAAACAACCTATGGCATGGATGAGGGATTTTGTTCTTAGTGAACCCATCTCTCTATGGAAGACCAGACAGGGTTCACAGCATCTTCAGAATTATCATGGATATCAGTGGAAAGAGTGAAAAGGCATAAAGGAACATTCCCAACAAGAATAAAATCATGCATCTATTCTCCAGGCTTGCTTGCAAAATGTCCTGGAGCAGAATTTGTTCAGCTGTCTGTTTAGAAAGGTGGCAAGCAGATCTATTTGTGCTGTTCAATTCCTGTAAGACCCTCCCCAACCCCATCTGATTTCCAATCATGTGTGCATGCCCTGGCTCTACTCAGCTGATATTCCACCACTGTTTAGCTGTGATGGAATGCACAATGTTTTGATGGTTAATGACTGCTGAAGAGCTACCTCCCCAGCCATCACAGCCAGCCTACTCAGAGGGTATTGACCTGGTAACCCCCTGCTTGCTGATGAACCACATCACTGTGATATTGTCTCTAATTATTTGAAGAGGTGCTGGGAGCAACTGATGGAGACATTTTAAGGCATGGATCATGGACAACATATCTTTTACATTCATGAGCTTTGCTCCATCTGTGGAATCACACAGGCCTTGCACCTTTACCCCAATGAAACTGTACCTCACCCCCCAGCGAAATCTGAGGCATTTGTAGTTAAACCTTGGCTTGGAGATGGAGATGAACTGGAGACACCTGAATTTGCTTGTACTTGTAGTCTCCACTGGTTGGTTGTTTTTCTTTCATCTTTTCCCGGTTAGGGGTCGCCACAGCGGTACTCCGGTCCGCTAATGATTGGCAGTCAATTTTTATGGTGCCGAGGTGCCAGCCCGACACCCAACCTTCAACGAAGGCACGCCCATTCACGCATGTCTTTTGAACGCCACTCGACCGCGGGGAGGACATGCAGACTCCACACAGAAGGCGTTCCAGCCGAGAATCGAATGGGAGAACCTCTTGCTGTGACGCGACAATGCTACCCCTGAACAACCACGGTGTGGGCTCCTTTTTCAAGGCCCAGCACTGGGACCCCACAGGATGCAAATGATTCCCATGTATTTTTTTAGGAACCACTGAAACATTCTCATGGGTAGCCTGGCTAGAGTTATGAGGATCATAGATGTCATGAACCCAAGAGCCTAAGATGCTCCCTGGCTGAAGTCTGAGACTGATATGAAAAGCTCAGGAAAATTTCCAGATAACAATCCACCTTCTCCTGCATCAAAAAAGCCTTTGTTGCTCATAGGTTGGTACTAGGCTATCGGCCCTAGGGCCTATACAAACCTAGCCATAACAATTCCCTGGCTTTTTCTTCCCACAATATTTATTTCCCTGGACCCCTGTCTAGCATGGCGACTGACATGATCCCCGCATAGCCAGCTTTAGGCACCAGCGAACCCTGCGGTCGCTGGGGGGCCCCCCAACCACAGCAAGTTATCGTACCTTGATATTTTGTAACATGTCTGTCAAACCAACAAAAGCTAGAGCATCAGTCTTGTATACTTAATAAATCAGGTGAGTAATAATGCTTACTTATATCTCCTTTAAAATTCAAAAATATCTTTGCTTATAGTAATGGTGTTTTATCAAGCAAGGGCTTTCACAATTCCAGTTAATATTTTACCACTAACAGTGTCCATGGCTTAGTTAAACCCTGCTGGTGAACATTTTCTACATCAAAACTAACAACATAGCCTGCTTTAGGTACCTGCAATACATGTGGCTGCAAGGGGGCCCCCTTAATCGTCTTTCACTGTGTGAGGGCCCCACAAAAGCTGCTGCTGGTTGGGGAAAATGAGAAAAATGTATTAATTTTATGATTATTCTGTTTAACTTGAACAGGCTGTGCTATGACCCTGTTGGGATAAAGCTGATAATGAATATAAGCAAGGTAAGCACTAGAGAGATCAGCAGCCCAGTGTGACCAGTGTCCATGCACACCTTGGATTTTAAGAGCAGCTAATACTACTCATCTTCAGGGATGGTTTTCTCTTTTAGGGAGTTTTATAAATACTTGCAGAATACCAGATACTGTAACTCTCAACTTCTTCACTGAAGAATTCAGCACAATACCAATAACAGCAGAATAACGGCTCAAAATTAGGAACACATTTTAAATATTACTGTGATTCAATGAAAAAGATAAGACAATAATACCTTTTGTATCAACATGGCTTTTTGGACATTAAGTGTAAAACTCTAATGTCTGGATTTATTGACCGTCTGTAATCCCAAATGATTTGCAAGCAAATCAAACTTGTTACAAAGGACAACAAAATTATGTGCAAAATCAGGGAAGGTCTGTGAAATTAGGGACAGTGACAGGTTTGCATTACTCCTCACTGAGGTAAATAAAAGTGACCCATCCCTGCTACTGTTTGATGACTGCTTAGCAGCAGTCACTGATCTGGTGTGCTGGTACCAGTGTTGCACAATGTATTGCTGTAATAATGTATGTGTGTGTGTGTTTGTGAAAATGGTAGTAAGTTTTATCTCCACAAACTCAATAATGCCAGGACACATACATTATTCTTCTAAGTGTCAGTACAAACTGTAGTTAACAAGAAATTACATTTCAAAAGTAAGTCATAAAATGTATCCCAGGGAAACAGAACATTTACCCCGGGGATCACTGCAGTGGCTCTGCTGGACAGAGATGCAAGGAACTAATGGCTCTGCTGGACCGAGGCACAGGGAACTAATCTAAGGGGGCGGCGAAAGCCAACACATTCTGGCTAGGCTTATAGATGCACTCGGGCAGATAGCCTAGTACTTACCTATGAACATTCAGACACTTAGATCTTCTAAGACTCTGGGGGATCCCTACTCCCCAGACTGTATAAATGGAGACAGAGGGCTCTCTTAATCATCCTTGACTGTGTGGGGACCCCACAAATACTGTTTGAGGAAAAATGAGGTGAAAAAATATATATTTTCTTCTGATTATGCTCTTTAACCCGAGTAGGGCTGTGATATGACCCTGTTAGGATAACGTTGATAATGGCCTCTGCTCTTGACTGCACCCATTCTAAAACCAGCCCTGTTCAGATGTGTGTGTACAGAAAGCTGCTGTAGGTTATATTGGGGGGGGGGGGGGGATTGAGATGTTATTCCTCACAGTCAAAACTCAGAGGTGTGCACATGAGGTCATTAAAAATTGTGTTTGGGCTGAGGACAGTGTGGTAATTGTTTCTTTTTGCTATTCTCACATACCTCGGAAGTATTCAAAGAAGATTACTACAGCTTGTCTAGGAAGAACAAAGTAGAATATGTTACTATAATAATTTTTTCACTCTCACAATCACACTTGGAACATATACAGGTAGCTGACTTTGACAATTTGGGTTGAGGAGTGAGGAGACCTACTAAGTATATGTATATCAGCAGTTTCTTGAAATACATGACTGTGGCAATTTGAACCTTTCCCTTCATCCCAGTCTAACACCAGAGGAATGCATAAGCAGTCTTTTGGGAGGGATTGGGAGGCAGGTAGTTCCCAGATTGGACCTGTGTATGCAGACAACAAAGGGTTGTTAGTTTACTGTGAGCTACTGTTTTGTCATCTTTGCCTTGGTAAAACTTATGTCTTCCTTGAAAGAAAAAAACCCCACATAAAACTGAAATTATTTTCTTATTTCCTAAATGGTTATTACGGTACTGTCTTTGCTCAGGAAATTTATGTTGAAAGGTTGAGATGAAAACTAAAGTTGAACAGCAACACAATTTCTTTATTTAATCATAATTTCAAGCCATTATTGGATGAAAAGGTGTGCAAAAAGAAAAAAAAACTTTAAAATGCACTTCAGGGCATGTAGAAAGTTATAGATTCTTGAAAATGTTGAAAAGTAAGGCAAAATGTGAGAAAATGAAGAGAAAAGGTAATGTGCATGGTATGGGGAGCCCAAAATAGGGAGGGGGAATGGGGAAGACTGGAGGGTATGGGGGAGGTCTGAAACAGTAGGCCTAGGGCACCAAGTCCAGACCTGTACATAGAGTTGCTGCAATATATCATTGCTACAACTAAATGCCAGTAACTGTAAATGTCCCTTTTTGTGAGATGGGTCAACACAGTGTAATACTCACGTCTTGTAATCTAAGAATATTGTAGCTAAATGTCAATCAGTGCATACTACTCCTAAAGGTTTCCAGCATGAACTAAAAGTATGCTTAGGAAGGGTGGCAGGACAGGGTGATACATAAGACTGGAAGTGCCTAGGGGGGCCCCAGCTTAACATCTGCTGGGGGCCCCCAAAATGCTAAGACCGGCCCTGGATTCCCGGGGTGAATTTCCTATCTCCCATCCAATCGTCAAGGTTCCTTTTGAAGAGGGCCAAAGAGGCGCTCTGCTGGACATGCACGGGCAGTCTATTCCAGAGTCTGGGGAGTCTCTGGATCAGGAACCTATCCCTCCACCATGTTTTGTTCATTGTGATGACAAGGTTTAGATCCCTGGAGTATGTGGTTCTGAGGGACTGAAATTTCTTTAAGTGTAGCATGTCCAACAGCTCTGGGTTTGACATGGCCTTGTAAGTTAAGCAGAGATCGCCTCTGAGTAGACGATATGCAACAGAGAGAGTACAGCTGGAGTTTTTTTTAGATGGTCAGCATAGGGCATCTGATTTCGGCCTGTGATTCTATTAGTGAGGTATTTCTGTGGCTTTTCCAGTTGTTGCAGATGTCTTGAGAGGTACATACCAAATGAGGCATTGTATTCTATAATGGGTCTACTGAGGGATGAGTACAGTGGGACAATTACCTTTTTTCTGGATGAAAAGCCCTTAGTGATGAGGTGTGCCACATAGGATTTCCTGACTGTTGTGGCGATGTGGTTATCAAAGGTGAGACCACTGTCAAACTGTGTCCCTAAGTCTCTTATCACACTTTCGGTGTTTAGTGTACTGCCACCTATGTGGTAATTCATGGGTACATGTTTTTTTCCCCAAAGGGGATAACTATACATTTCTTGGCATTGAGCTTGAGCCCATGGCTCTAGCACCAAGCATCTGTTTCTGTAAGGCCCTTTTGTAGAATATCCACATTATTTGGGGATTCAATAATAGTTCCCAGTTTGGAGTCATCTGCGAACTTTGTTAGCCAGAGTTCCTTAGTGTTGGGCCTGTACTTCAGAGAAGTAGATGCCAAATGAGCGGTCCCAGGACTGAACCCTGAGGTACTCCACTTCTCACTTGTCTGGAGCTGGATTTGGAGTCAGCTATTTTTACAGTGTGGGTACTGTCACAGTAAGCCAGTTGGCAACCCGAGTGACGTAGGGATTAATGCCCAGATTAGTAAGTTTATCTATGATTCCAGAGTGGGGGATGGTGTCGAAGGCCTTGGCGAGATCCAGATAGGCTGTGTGGACCACCTTACCCTCGTCCACAGCTCTGGAGACTGGTTTGAAGAAGCCATTCAGGTTCAGGAGACAAGATCGGGATGCAGGATGTCTAAGAGATCCTAGAAATACAATCCCGTGAGACAAGGTCAAATAGGATTTCACAGTATTTATCTGGAACCCCATAGTGGTCAGAAGAGAAAAAAAAACATTGCAATGACTACTGACACCTGGGAAAAGATGAGCAAGTTGTCTAAATATGGAAATATGTGAATGTCATTTAGTCTGCAATGAGCTACGACTACAGCCAGACACACTGTAAATGCTCTTGAAGATGTAGATAACCTGAAGGGTAATGTAGAGAACGGATACTGTGACCCAGACACAAACTGAAAAACTTCCTGAACCTTTTGACTGAGGAAATGTGACAGTATACACCTTTTAGATCCAATGTTAAAGTTTCGTGGGGGAATGAGAGAGAACTAATTCTAAATGGTCAACATTTTGAATTTTGGAACTTGAGCATACAGATTTAGAAAGGAAAGATCTAGAACTTGTCACCAAGAAGGCTCTTTTCTCATTCCAGAAACATTCTGGAACAAAAGCATTTGCCTCTTACTTAATGGCATTAGTACTATGGCTTTTATGGTAATTAAGTGCTGAAGAACCCAAGTTTGGTTCGGAGGGTGGGAAAAAGCTTCCCTGAAAGGAGGTCTTTGTATCCAGTGCCAAATGTGTCCCTCCTGAGCCACTTTAATATCCAAGAGTCTGTAACAATCTGCTGCCACAGAGAAAAAACAGACAGTTGCTGCGCCAGACTTTGAGAGATAGGGACAGAAGGGGAGAGAGGTTGGCAGAAAGAATGCTGGTATTGTTGTTCTGAAGTGCTACACTGTCCCTTTTTAGGAAAGGATCCTTGTTTCTTGTCGTCTTCCCTCCTATCTTTTTCATTTCCTTTTTTGGCTTGAAAAGGCAGGGATTGTTTTGCTTTGTTTCTCAGATGTGAACAGGATATGGGAGATTTGTAGAGGGCCTGAAAATCTTAAAACTCTCTGAATTAACCTCTCTCTCACTCTTAAGCAACCAAGTAACAGATGGGCTAAATGAAAACCTCCTCATCTAAAGCAGAATTCTAAATTTCGGACTTTACCATCAGTAAACATTTGAATATATACCCAGGCATACCTCCTCAGAACTGTAGCAGAAACAGTGGCCCCGGTATCTGCACAACCATACACACTCTAAGGCATGTTTAGATACTTGAGAAATTTTAGCAAATAATACAGTTCAGACAGGCACTACCTTCAGAGGGAACTATGGTAGCGAATTCTCTCAAACTGTTTGTACAAAGAAACAGGCACAAACATCTACACATGGGTCTGATAGTTAAGACTTCTACAAGTCAAAGTGGAAGAAGAAATGTTTTTCTTACCAGGTCTATCCAGTATATTCTCCTCCTTATCCACAGGGGAAGGGTACAAGGGCACCAAAAGCCTATTCCCAGCTGGCTATGTCAAGCAAGGTCAAATCTAAGTTGGGGAAAATAAATGCTTGTTAGTTTGAGAAACTAACATCTGCTTTTTCGGGAATTGAAGTTTATAAATCAGGGTTACTACAGGCCTCATACTAACAACATCCTCCAAGGTCGGCACTAGCAAAGGAACAGCTGTAGAAAGAGACATATCTCCACAGTTTGGGGGGCATCCATCTTTTTTCATAAAAACACATCATTCATTTTCACTATAGTCTGAGAAAAAAAAAACTTTCAGAGGATGTTGTGACGTCCAAGTTTTCTCTGAATCTGAGACCTGGGCTTGAGAATTTGCAAAAGAAGCCCAGTTCCCATCTATGCTGGAATCATCTGGCATGTCTACCTCAGGAATGTATATGCTGACCTGATTACAGATGCTGTGTTCTGGGGACCAGGATCAACTGTATGAAATAACTTCTTCGCTAAGTTAAGAAAATCACCTTTTCTAACAGACACCATGTCTTTTGATGAGCAATGTTTAACCTTCTGTTTTTTTCTTCACAACTACCCCTGATAAAAGGCTAGGGGAAAGTATTTCTCCCCCATCAACAGGTCTCTTTCCCTTGGACTCAAACAGCAGCATCGCCTGGTATGACTGTCCCAGTAAAGATGGTCCTCCCATGCCCATACACTGGAACAGCCAAAGAGGACTTGACTGAGCTCTGCTTGTGGTAGCTGAAATGACTACACACCAGAGGAACACAGAGGTAAGTGCGTGGTTTGAGGAACAACTGCTCGCTAATGCAGAATCGCTCATCAGCTGAGGTGTGATGGAGAGTGCAGAGTCAGCAAGGGCTCTTCCTTATTTTTTTTCTAGGAACTACAGAAGTCGGACCAGCAGGGTAATTATCCACAACTGAGCAGGATGCTTCATCTCTGGCATAGAAAGTTTTTCAGGAGCTAAGTTGTCACAGAGTTTGAACAACCAGCAAACTTGCCCCCTCACAAACAGTACCCTCAGCCCCCCCCCCAAAAAAAAAACTGAAATGCACAAGCAGCACACTAAATTCCTGTTAGAAATCTCTCTAAAGAAAATTTAGCCTGACAGAAAAAAAGTCAGGTAAGTTTGTCAGTGTGTCAATTAAAGCACTATATATCCTTATGTTAAGCCCTGCCCAACTAAAACACTTCACCACACTAAACTTTCACTTAGAAATTAAAAAGTTTACACAAGCAGTGCACTTTAACACAAAATTAGCTACCAAAATAGCGCCCCTAACCAGAATATTCTGATATTATAAAGATACTGTGTTTATTATAGGAATAAAACTACTAAGAAGTTAAAATAATTAACATTTTTTAAATATATATACAGAAACAAATACTTGTGTGGAATATTTCCACAAAGAGATCTTACCTAACAGAAAAGTGCTTGAGGATGACTGCTGCACTTGTGAAGCCTCTGAGCTGCTTGAGGCAGCAAGTACACACATACTAAAAATTTTCCACTCAGACGATTTTCCAACCAGTGGGCCCAATCAGCAGTTAGACTTGTAGTGTAGCAGGGAGTCAGAGCTTTTGAAAGCTGGAAAGTTGTGTGCTGGGCAAGAGCGAACACATGCAGTCCAAAGGCTACTATGGCAATGGTAATGATGATACTGAGGCATATCTACCTGTAACATATCATACCACCTCCTCCATTCAGGGGGAAAGTACAGGTATGCAAGAGCTTACCATAATGGTAGATGTTCTCCTTTTCACTGTTGCAGTACGCATTACAATAAGGATCTCCCCTCCTGAGGGTGGCCCGAAGTCTGGCCAGTATACCAAAGCATTTAGGTTGCTTTAAGGTATACTGTACATCACACGTATGCTTCTCGCACAGTGTAGGGCATAAAGGTGGCATCTGGATGTACCATCTTCGGGACTGAGACACCTAATAGGAACACCAGTCCAAGGAGAACAGAGGTAATCAGCACATTCAGAACAGATAAGGACTTGGGGGGGAGTGAATAATGCAACAGTGAAGACAACTACTGCTACTGTAAGACCTTACACAACTGTACTGTCCTTCCATTTCAGTGTTGCAGTATTCATTACAATAGGGAGTGTCAAAGGTCAAGAAGAGAGGGAGGAGGAAGGACCAGCACAGCTCCAGCTCTCTAGGAACCCAAGAAGGATGGCCCTAGCAAAACCAGCTGTAGCTCTGGAAATTCTGTCTAACTTGTATGGCTTGGTAGATGTATGCACAGAAGTCCAGGTAGCTGCCTCAAAAACAGAATTAGTATCCAAACTCTTACAAAAAAGCACCAGAAGAAGCCATACCTCTAGCAGAATAAACCTTAACAGAAGAAGGAAGGCTCTTACCATGAAAAGAATAATAAAAAGAAATGGCTTCAGAAATCCAAGAAGAAATAGTTTGCTTGGACACAGCCAATCCTAAGGACTTAGGATGAAAGGAAATGAAGAGTGATTAGATTTATGAAAAGTCTTAGTCTTATCCAAATAAAATATGAGTTGTCCATGCACATTCAATGTGGGCAGCACCTTCTCATTGGCAGACTGCTGAGAAGGAAAAAAAGTGGGCAAATAAATAGACTGAACAACTCATTCACCACCTTAGGCATGAAAGAAGGATTAGTACGAAGGGACACCCTGTCCTTATTAAGCACCAAAAAAGGAGGACAAGCTATAAGGGCTTGAAGCGTAGACACCAGTCTGGCAGAAGTTAGGGCCAACAAAAGTAGTCTTCCAAGAGCAAAGTGGCAAGGAAGTTGAGGCTGCAGGCTCACAAGGAGCCTGCATCAATTTTTCTAAAACAAAATTAAGATCCCAGGGAGGAGGAACAAGGTTTCCTGAGAGGCCTAATATGAAGGACGCAGTTAAGGAATTGTTTAGCATCAACTATAGAAGCTAAAGAAGGTGATAACAGAAACAGCAGAAATAGCTGATATGTGGGCCTTATCAGAAGAATAAGCCTACCCAGCATTGAGAGGTTCACGTGGAAAAGAAAGAACCAAAGGAAAATCCACAGAAAGTGGATCCAGCTAACAAGAAAGACACTAAACAGAAAACTTCTTCCATTTGGATAAGTAGGATTTCCTAGTGTAGTGGGTTTCCTTTCCTCCTGTAGGACCTTAAGCATGTCCTCAGGAAAAAAAAAAGTGTCTATGAGGAATCAAAATCCTATCGATCACAGTGTCAGCTGAAGAGTGGACAGGTGGGGACAGATAAGAGATCTCTTGTCTTGTGTGAGTAGGTCCACCCTTTGAAGTAACTTGTGATGACTGCTCTTGGCTAAATGAAGAGGAAGGAGGAAACCAATACTGTCTCGGCCAAAACAGAGCCACAAAAAGATTTTGGGAGCATTCTACTGTATTTTGAACAGGACTGTTGGAGTGAGGGTATGGAGAGGAAAGGCATGAAAAAAATCCCCTTCAAGAAAACAAGACTGCGTCCACCTTCCAAACCACAGAACTTGGGACTCCGGCACAAAATAGTGGAAGTTGTCTGTTCAGAGGGGAGGCAAAAAGATCTGAGGAATACCTCACTGGTGGACAAAGGCCAGAAACACATCTCTGTGAAGCATCCATTCATGGGATTGAGTTATGGGCCTCCCACAAAGTTTTAACCTGAAGGAATGTAAACCAAGTGTCACTTGATGCTAGAGAGCTAGCTCCCACACTAGAAGAGCAAACCAGCAAAGATGATCAAACCTTGCCCCCCTTCCCCTCATTTGTTGACTTGCCATATTATCGGTAAATGCCTTGAGAGGTCCTGGGGAGAAGAGAGGATGAAAGGCCTGACAAACCAGCAGTAAAGCTCTCATCTCTTTGGCACTGATGTGTTCTTTCTGCTGAACAGCCGACAAGACTCCAGGCACCTTTAGAGGAGACAAATGTTACTCCCCACCTCATGTCTGAAGCATTTGAGAACAGCTCCTGAGAGGGAAGAGGTGAATGAAAAGGGAGCCACGGATTGAGAGTCAACTGATGAATCCACTGTTGAAGTTTCAGCTTGAGACATGGAAGAGGAGGAAGGGTATGAGAATGCTTAAGCCAAAATGACTTTAGAAACCACTAAAGTTTTCTCATGTGGAGTTTGGCAAAACGGAACAAAGAAATGGTAGAAGCCATGAACTCCAGAGCTCTCAGAAATTCCCTGGCTGTTAGTGAAGCCAGACAAGGAAGGGAGTGGAAAAAAAGGACTGTGGGAGAGTTAAGGCCTTGGGAGGAGGCAGGGATGCCAGCACAGGAACAGTTTGGATACCTACATCCCTGAAAGACATGATCATGAGAAGGAGTCAGAAAGGACTTTTTGAAATTTATTGTGAACCCCAGGCTCTGCATACGGGAAACAGCAAAATGAAGACTGTGCAGCAAGATGTCTGGAGAGGATGCCTGAAACATGAGGTCATCCAACTAGGGAAAGATGTGGATCCCCCTTAGCTTGCAAAACAAAATCACAGGAGCAAGGCATTTGCTGAATATCCTTGGAGTAGTAGAAAGGCCAAATGGCAAATCAGAGAACTGAAAATTCCAGGAAGCAACAGAGAAATGTAAAAACTTCCTGAAAAGGGGGTAGATCAGGATATGAAGATAAGGATCCCTGAGGTCCAGAGAAACCATACAAGCCTGAGAAAGCAGAAGAGGGGTCAAGGTCTGAAGGGACAGCCTACAGAAAGAGGGGACCCTCGGAAAGGTGTTCAGATAACAGGTCTCCATGTTCCCCATTTCCTGTTCCTGAGCACCAAAAAACATTCCTGAGTAAAACCCCCTCCACCTTTGAGAAACTGGAACTTCCTGAACAGTTCCCTGAGCCAAAAGATCCCAAAGCATCCCTGGGACAGAACAGCAACTGCTCCTGAGGGGGCTGAGGATTTCCCATAAAAAGGGGGAAGAGATTTCTAGACCGCGAAATACCCTCGGCAGATAACAGATAGAACTCAGGATTGCTAAGTAATCTTTTAACCAAACAGGAACAGAAAGGGAACAACAAAGAGAAAGAGGAATGTGGCCAAGAACAGGACAGTCAGCCAGCACTTGGTGCGTCAGGAAAAGCAAAATTCGGGGCACATAAGTCTGGGTAGCTTTAGCAGTAGAAGCCTGCTTTCCCACTTGTCTTGCTCTTGGGGGGAGGGCAAGACTACCTGGGAAAAAAGCTGGCTTACATATGGAATTAGTAGAATGCAAAATGCCATGAACCCTAAAAGCCTGCAGAATTTGTCTTGCAGATAACTGGGTTTTTGTTGCCATCTGTTTGAAGTATATAGTCAGTTGCCTTTGTTTGTTTGGCATTAAGCCATCTGGGCAGTTGCATACAAGCTTGCACTCAGGAATGTAATTTTTTGAGAGGGTACCAGTTGTGATTTCTTTTCATTTATTATGCACCCTAGGCATGTTAGAAGCCTTTTTACAAACGCCAGATGTTGAAGAAGAATGTCCTTGCTTTCTGCTTGAATGAGACAGTCATCCAAGTAAGGATAGATTTGTATGCTTCTTTGTCTGCAAAATGCAATTACTGGTGCCAGGCACTTTGTAAAGACCCTGGGCACTGTAGATAAGCCAAAAGGCAGTGCAGAGAATTGGTAATGTATAAAACCTGCCTTGAAGCAGAGGTATCTTCTGCACAATTCCCTTATTGGGATATGCAGGTATGCCTTTAAGTCAAGAGTCATTAACCAAGCGCCCTTGCCCAGCATGGGCAGTAGCTGTTGTAAAGTCAGCATTTTGAATTTTGGAATGTCCAAGAACATGTTCAAAATCGATAAGTCCAGTACTGGATGCCAGGCATTGTCTTTTCTGGGAACCAGGAACAGTCTTGAATAAAAGCCTTGTCCTTTTTCCTGTTCTGGTACTGGTTAAACAGCCCCCATATCCATGAGGGATGTAACTTGTTTCTGAGCCTTTGCCTATTGATTTTGTGGCAGATCTGGCCAACCGTTTGGAATTGGCAAAGTATGGAAATGAAATCTGTATCCCTGGGATACTATGTTTAATACCCATTTGTCCTGGGTAATTAACTGCCAATTTTGAGCATGAAGTGCTAATTTTCCCCCCAAGGGGGCTGCCAAAAGGTAAGTGCTTGATGATGGTAGAGGGAAGTCATTGAGACTACTTAATGTAGGGTTGTGCTTTGTTTCCTCCAGATTTGGAGGTAGAGGCACCCCAATGCTTTGACCTATAAGAACCCTGTGATTGGTATCTAGAGCCTTTTAAGCGCCTGGATTTGCTTTGTGAGGCTCTGTTGGACACAGGAAAGGACCAATTTTTAGTAGGCCAGTGCCTCCTGAATCTGGGTGGCTGCACTTGTAAGAAATCTTTTACAGTTTACATAGATTTAGCTTTGTCTTCCATTTTATTTAAAACCTCTTCTGCCTTATTACCAAACAGAGTATCATGCTGTAAAGGTGCATCCAACAATTTAGCTTTAACATGATCGGGCAGATTTTGCTCCTTGAGCCAGGCAGGCCTTCCAATCACAGATCCATTAACTGCGGCCCTGCAAGAGGCCTCCAAGGAATCAAAACCACATTGCAAAGTATGCTTTCCAACCTGTTCTGCTGCATGCAATAATTCCTGTAATTCTTTATTCTCCACACAATCAGAAATCAACATCATTTTCTGTTTCAATAAGCCCATAACATGCTGTTGACATTTAAGCATATGAAACTGGCAGTTTAAGGCCCTAATTGCCAAGGTTGCAGACATATAAACCTTCTTTCCCCATCTATCCAGCGCCCTGGAATCTCTATCAGAGGGGGTAGGATTTTTGGTTGTAGATGCCTTTACACCTTTGGGATCCTGTGAGAGAGTTTCAAAATCAGCAGCAGGATTTTTGAATAAAAATTTGTGGGAGTCAGGAACCCTGTAATATCTGTCTGGCTTACTAGGAGCCGGAGGAAGGGAATCAGGAGCCATGCTTGATTCCAAAAACACAACAATGTCTAATACAGGAGGTATAGCCAAAGGCCTATTCTGAGGAAGAGGAAGGAAATCCCTAAGCCTCTTTTTTGATTCAGAGAAATCCTGACTCTCCCAATAAAAATGTTCCCTTAAAGTATGCAAGGCTTCTCCAAAAGAATAATCCTCAGGAGGAGATGCAGATGGGATGGATTCTTCTGCATCTGAATCCTCATAGGGTGGTACAGAAAATTCCTGATCAGAAGAAATTGAAACCTGATCAGAAGATTCATAATCAGTGTCTTGCCTAGGCCTCTTAGCGCGCAAGGGGGGGGGGGGTTTAGAATACAGTACAAATGAAAATCCTTATGAGGTATTTGCTTCCCACAAGTAATGCAATTACCTTTTAATGACATCAGTAAGGAGCAAGAAAAATTTTCCCCAATGGGGTACCTTAGCTTTAATTGAAGACTTCGGTTCTGAAACTCGAATGCGGAAATTTCAGGAGTCTGCCGACCGGCACTTGCGAACTGCTTCTGCTTCGGGCACCGCGCAGCAAGAAAGACAGAATAAAATGGCATTGGCTGCATGTTTTATACCCCTGACGTCATGGAAGAGGAGACAGCAACTGACGCAGGACCCAAGACTTTGATATTCAGGCCGACTGAGGGCAACCTGCCAGCAGATTGCCCAAATGTAATGACTGCAACAGTGAAACACGAAGAACATCTGGAAGAACAGCAAAAGGTCTAGGACAGTCCATTTGCAGGAGCTCATACCACCTCTTATGTACCTCAGAAACCTGAGAACAATCCCATTTAAAAAACATCATTCCAGAGATTGTGTCCCCAAAAGAAATTTCCTAGAAAACAGTGTGAGGAGTAGAAAATTCCTCTTCTTCAGACTCAGTCTAAAGGAGAGGAAAGCTGAGATGAGTAAGCAAGGTCCTGTTCCCTAGGTCTTTTAAGGGGAGTAGAGGATAAAAGGGGACCTGAAACACAAACTCCATGAGATTCATAGGTGTGTACTAGGCTAATGGCCCTGGAGCCTTTACAAGCCTAGCCCATAGGATTACCCTGGCATTGTGCCACCCAACCTTAGTTCCTCGTGCCTCTGTCGAGTAGAGCCACTGGAGTGATCCCCGGGATGAATTTTCTATTTCCCATCCACTCATCAAGATTTCTCTTGAAGAGGGCCAGTGAGGTGCTCTGCTTGACATGTAAGGGAAATCTACTCCATAGCATGGGCAGTCTCTGGGTTATGAACCTGTCCCTCCGGCATGTTCTGTTGATTTGGTAATGAGGTTGAGGTCTCTGGAGCATGTGGTGCGGAGGGATTGGGTTTCTTTAGATGTAGCATTTTTAACAGAGCTGTGTAGAAATGGCTCTAAGTCAAGCAGAGATCACCTCTAAATAGGCAATATGAGACAGAGAATAGTTAGAGTTTTTTTAGTCTGTCCATATAGGACAAGTGTTGAAGGCCTAGGATCCTCTTTGTGAGGTACTTTTGCGGCCTCTCCAGGTGTTGCAGGTGTCTACTGAGGTACATGCCAAATGGGGCGTTGAACTCGATGATTGGCCTAATGAGGGAAGAGGAGAGGGAGACAATGACCTCTTTCTTCCTGCATGCAAACCCCTTAGTAATGAGATGTGCCACATAGGACTTTCTGACCTCAGTGGCAACGTGGTGGTCAAAAGAGAGGTTGCTGTCAACCTGTGTTCCCAGATCTCTTATAACGCCTGCTTGTTCAGTGGACTACCATCAATGTGGTACTTCAAGGGATCCGGGTTTTTCCCAAAGGGGATGAAGAGACATTTTTTGGCATTGAGCTTAAGGCCATGGTTCTGACACCAGTCGTTGGTCTCAGTGAGGCCTTTCTGTAGAATGTCAGCATCACTTGGGGAGTTAATAATAGCTCTCAACTTACAATCATCTGCGAACTTTGTCAGCCAGAGTCTCTTCGTGTTGGCCTGGACTTCAGAGAAGTAAACCCTGTGGGACTCCACTTGTGACTGGACGGCAGTCTGAACTGGAGTCAGCTACTTTCACACTGTGGGTTCTGTGAGCCAGTTTGCAACCCACCTAGTGATATAGGGGTTGATGCCTAGCTTAGTAAGTTTTTTTATGATTCCTGAGTGGGGAATGGTATCACAGGCCTTGGCCAGATCAAGGTAGGTTGTATGAACCACCTTACCTTCATCCACAGCTCTGGTGACTGACTCATGAAGTCAACCAAGTTGAGCAGGCATGATCTACCCTTCACAAAACCAAACTGTGCAGGATCCAAAGTTTGGAGATTCCCTATATCCTTGTTTATTAGTTCCATGATGATGCGTTCCATAGCTTTGCATTTAAGACTGGTCAGGCTACTGGGGCAACAGTTCCCAGGGTCTGTAGTCACTCCTCCTTTGTGGAGAGGGATGATTGTAGCAGTGCGCCATTCAGTAGGGACAAAGCCTGAGGTGAGGTTGTGATTGAACAGGGCACACAGGTGAGGTGCCAGTTCACTCTGTAGTTCATGTAGAACACAGCCAGGGATACGGGTCAGGTCCCATAGAAGCTGTATTCTTGGCCTTGGACAATGCTGTTTTAACCTGTGCAGCAGTAATACTGGGTGCCTGGCAATCTACTGGTATTGTAATTGGTCCTGGGGGGGGGGTAAAGTTAGCAGTAAATCTGTTTGCCAGTATATCTGCAATATCTGTTGGCCCGGTATAGAAGATACTACTGTGTAGTAGCTCAGAGCAAATCTGGGTACTGCCATGGAGATTCTTCACATAACTATAGAAGGCCTTGTGGCTGTCTTTACTATCTGCTGCAATTCTGTTTTCATAGCTAGCTTTAGAGGATTTGATGAGGGATCTCAACCTTTTGCCGAGGCTGATAAGGGAGTTTTTCCAGTCCTGGGACTTCAGCTTATTCCACATCACTTTCCTCCTCCTGTTGTACTGTTTGTTTATTGCAGGGGACCACCAGATTGGCTTTTTTTTTTTTTTTTGAGGAGAGCATCTTAGTTCTATTGGGTATGGCGAAATCCATGCATTTGTGTACATGTTCGTACAGTGCACTGGTGCATGATATGGTGGTCATGCAACTATTCTCCATTTGTATGGGTGCCGTGAAGTTAGCCACCTCTGTTTTTAGCAGCCCAAAGTTAGCTTTGGAGAAGTTTTTCATGGTGGTTACCTTTGTTTGGGGGGGTGGGAGGGATGTGGATTTCCAAGATGATTAGCTTGTGATCGGCTCTAACCAGGAAGGAGTTGACTATTGGTGTAGAGCAACAGTCACCCATGTTAGTAATGACCAGGTCAAGGATGTTGCTACCTCTAGTAGGGGTAAAAATGAGTTGGTCCAGGCCATTGGAATTAATGAATTCCAGAAAGCGTTGGGCAAGTGTACTGGTACACGAGTAGTTTTCCCAGTTAATGGAGGAGTAGTTGAAGTCACCCAGTATGTGTGTGTTAGGTTGGACCCTAATATTCTCCAGGGTGCTTAGGAATGTGGAGTGTGAATCTTGGGACATGGTTGGGGACCTATAGCAGGCTACAACTTGAATCGCTGTCTTACCCAATGTTAGCTGCACCTGAAGTTTCTCGGATGCGTTATGTTGGGCTACCAGTCTGGAGGTGTGCGCATCCTTTATGAATATGGAAACACCACCGCCTTTGGAGTTTCGGTCCAAGTTCTGGGGCCGAAAGGTGTGGAATGAGTTGTAGCCTGGTAGTGCAGGGCTGATTTCTGCCGCCTTGAACCAGGTCTCTGTTACAGCACAAATGTCGATGTTATCTATTTTAAGGAGTACCTCGAGCGAGTGCATTTTGAGATTTAGACTTCTAGGGTTGAGCAGCATGACCCTGAAATTGCATTTGTTTGTAGCTGTTACAGTGATAATTTGGTCTTTGGAACACCGCCTAAAAAAGGCACTATAGGGATGCCAAGAGCCTTGGACAGTATCCGGAACCCCAGGGGTGACGTATGCAGGCCATCTCTGGCAAAGCATAGAGGTCTGTCAATCATGTCATCCCAGGCAGACAGATAATGGATCCCCTTAGAATGACATCAATAATTTTCTGCATATACTGTGGTATCATTCTGGGTGATGGTAGGATGCTGCTCAGGGCTATGGTCATACCCACGTGGGCTACATAATCCGAGAGATCCTCCATGTCTCTCTTTCATGTAGTCCAGGGAGGTACGTCTCAGGTCATTCACACCCATATGTACAATGACAGTCATATTTGTACCTGTTGTTGAGAGACCCGAGTGCGTGTTTTATGTGGCAGATCCTGGCACCTGACAGGCAGCTGACTGTTACTTTCTCTTTATTCAACCTAGTGAGTGGGACATCAGTGTGCCTCACTATCAAGTCACCTATGACTAGTGTGTTGGGCATGCTGATTTGCCTCAGGGGCTTTGGTTGAGTGGCACACTGTTTAGGACAGTTGTGTCTCGTGATTAGTATTGTGATGTGGTGGTAGAGTGCATTTCTCCCTTGGAGGTTTCTGCTGTTTGGTTACATTTTTATTGAGAGCCTCTGCAAAGGTGGGTGTGTGGTTTGTGTTTTTATGTGAGGGCAATGCTGGTGCGTGTTCTGGAGGGCTGTGTGTTCCATGTGTTGTGGTGTAAGTGTTGACCTTCTCCTCTTGACCAGCTATTCCAGTCTTGGCTGGAGAGTGCATGGCTTCCAATTTAGATATACAAGTGCAGCTCTCAAGTCTGAGTGTTTGGGGGTAAAAGGAGAGGGTTGTCAGTGTACATAAGGCAGTTGCTACATTGCCACAGGATGCCCAAGTTCATCAGGTTAACATGGGAAAGCGCAGGGAACTGACCTTTATACATGCCTGGAGGGGTGGGCATTAATAAGTACTGGAGCTGTTTCCTTGTAGAACATTTAGTGTTGGTAGTAATTTTGTGTACTACAATAATTGCTACAAGAAGTCTGGTAAAGTGCTAAACTAATAAGCCAGTGAAAGTGCAGGAGAGGAGAGAACTAGGAGATCTAAGAGAAAAATTAAAGAACAGACTTTGGCACTGCTCAGAAGCTTATAAACAGTCCTGGATACAGCAAATCTTTATCTAGACTAGATTAGTTACACGAAAGGTGGCAAACAAGCACAGATGTGGGCTTTTAAACCAGAAAGTTGAAAGAGATGGAGAAACTACCGAAATGGTCAATAAACTACAATTTCTGGACAAAAAAACACTCCTCTTGTGGCAGATAGGCTACCTTATACTTACCACTCCCACTGATAAGCTAGAAGGCTTCCCTCCAAAACAGAAAGGTTTGGGGGCTCAGAAGCTTACACGCAGTCCTGGATACAGCAACTTTGTATCTGGACTAGACTAGTGACAGGAAAGGTTGGAAACGTGCAAATGTGGGCTTTTAAGCCAGAAAGTTGAAAGATGGAAAACACTGCCCAAACAGCCAATAAGGTACAATTTCTGGGCCAGGAACAACTCCTCTTGTGGTAGATAGCCTACCTAGTGCTTACCATTCCCACTGACAAGCTAGAAGGCTTCCCTCCAACACAGAAAGGCTTGTGGGGCGCAGAAGCGTACCAACAGTCTTGGATACAGCAAATCTGTATCTGGGCTAGACTAGTTACAGGAAAGGCAGGAAACAAGCGCAAGTGCTGGCTTTTAAACCAGAAAGTCAAAAGAGCTGGAAAAACTGCCCAAATGGTCAATAAACTACAATTTCTGGGCCAAAAACCACTCCTCTTGTGGTAGATAGGCTACCTACTACTTACCACTCCCACTGATAAGGTAGAAGGCTTCCTTCCGACACAAAGGCTTTAGGGGCTCAGAAGCTTACAAAGAGTCCTGGATACAGCAAATCTGTACCTGGACTAAACTAGTTACAGGCGGGGAGCAAATGCGGGCTTTTAAACCAGAAAGTTGAAAGAGATGGAAAACTGCCCAAACGGCCAATAAACTACAATTTCTACGCCAAAACCCACTTGTGGTTTCAAAGCCATCAAAGCATTAAACAACCAATGCCCGCCCCCCCCCACCCGAGTTAAATAATGCCATTCACTCTGCGGTTCCTTAGCAGTTGGAGAAATATGCTTAGTCTTCAGCTTTTTCTTCAAGGGGATGTCAGCTTTATAAAACTTAGAAGACTCAGACCACAGATGGCAATCAATAATAGCAGCTGGAACTTTCTCTCTGACCAAAATCTGAGGAACACCCCTAGGCCCCTTGGAAATAATCAGCTGCAGTTCCCCCTGAATGTCTGAAGAGAACGTCTGCAAAACCTCCAAGGATGTGCGTAAGGTTGGATCTACACCGGCCCCCAAAACAGTCATGGCAGAAGAATCCAGTGGGAGAACCAGACAATCCTCTGGGCTTTCACTTACCTCGGGACACGTCGGGCAGAGGCTGCACAGCAGAATCTGACCTAAATTTCTTGGCCTTCTTCACAGACAGCTATCCCTCAGAGCTTAAGACATTGGTTCCCCAAATACAAGGCTACCAGAGAGCTGAAGGAACAGAGGCCTGACAAACTGAACAGGATGTATGGACGTGTGAAGCGTTAATACCAAATAAGCACTGCTCATGACCGTCTTCATGGGAAACTACCTCCTGGACTGGCATTTACCCTTCTTGGATGACACGCAAGCAACAAAAGAAAAAAAAATAAGATAAAAAAAAAAACCAAAATAAAATAAATAAATAAATAAAAACACAAATGGGCCACTTACCTGAAAACAGCTTGGTAAACCAGCAATGGAACAGGAATTCAGACTGATGATCAATAGATGATGTTCAGACTGGTGACAAAGTAGTTCTGTGGATGGTACATCTGGATGTCACCTTTATGCCCTATACTACACGAGGAGCATGTGTGAGACATACAACGTACCTTAAAACAAACTAAAGGCTTGAATACTGCAAAAGTGAAATGGAAGGACATCATCCATTTATCCCCATAAAACACCTCATTTGTCCTGACTACAGTTTATGAAAAGAAAAATGCCTCCAAAGGAAGTTGTGAGGACCAAGTTTACGCAGAATCTAAGATTGGATTTGAGAATCTGCAGAAGCCACCCTGTTCCTCTCTATGTTAGAATATTCTGACATGAATCCTCAGGAATGTTTCTGCTGACCTGATTCAGAAGTACTGTAGTTTAAGTACCAGGACTAACTGCCTGCAACAATTTCTTAGCTAAGGTATGAAAGTCATCTTTTTGTAACTGACAGCAAGTCTTCAGATGAATAAGATTTAACTTTTTGTTTTTTCTTCACATGTATTCTGATGACCGACTTAGGAGAAGGTATTTCTGCCCCAACAAAAGGGAACCTCCCTGCAAGCTCTGAGGAGCATACCCTAGGAAAGATGACACTTCCTTGTCAGGTTCAGACACAGGAACAGCCAAAAAAGGACGTGGCTGAAAGGAAGCTGGAGAATTAAGTGAGTAGTCTAAGAAACGACTGCTGCCCACTGCAGAGTCACCCACCTTCAGCTGAAGTGTTGAGTAAGCCTGCAGAGTTGGCAGGGGCTTGTTGGCAAGTTTTTTTTTCTAGGAACTAAGAAAGTCAGGCCAGCAGGAAAGGGGTAACTATCCATGGTGTCGCAAGTAAGTTGCTTCAGATGTAGCAAGCTTCACTGGAAGAATTCAAACAGTGTTCACAGGCAGTACACTTAAAATTTTCACACATTTCCAGTACCTTAAAGTAATGCATAAGAAGCATACTGTAATCTTTTCAGAAACTTTACCACATAAGTTTAAATCTGGCAGAAAAAAAAAAAACAGCTGGTAAGCTGTTATACAGTGAACAAAAGCACTAACATGTCCCCCAATAAACACTTCACAATGTTAAACGTTGACCTAAATTAATACACTAAGTTTGGACTAGTAGTGCATTTTTTCACTGAAATAGCTCCCAACATTAGCCATAGCTAAAAACCGCAGTCCCTGACAGGAAATATCCAATATTAGAAAATTTAAGAGCAATGCTGAAAATAGCCCCAACAGAAAAAACACTTTAAGGGCAATATTCTATGTGGAATGGATCTCCACTGGCGGCATCTCTGCCAGCACAGACGTTGAAGGGTTGCTGCCTCTGAGATGCTTCCTCACTAGGCTGCAAGTAGTTGTGTTTCTTTACTCAGATTGCTAATCTTCCCTTCACAGGGCTGCTCAGTTAGCTTTCACAATGAAGGTATGGGAGGGCGCCAGAGCTTATGCAAACGGGCCAGCTGCTGTGTTTGAGCAAGACACAACCTATATGGCCTAAAGACTACTGCAGCAATGTGAATGATTAACACTGTGGCTTCTCTATTTCCTCATATAACACATTTAGTGTCACCTGTGGTGACTATGAATATATGGTTTCAGTAATAATTGAAAAAGTTTAAATGAAATTTCAAGACTTCCCACAAGTTGCACATATTCACCTGAAATGAAGACCGGGTATCCTGAAAAACTGCAGGTTATGCCAGTTGAATTAGTGTCCTAGACTGAAAGGAAACTGCATAGTCCACCATCTTAAGTTGAAAGGAATCTTGGTTTTGAACTTGTTCTATTTACTTAAGTATTTATTTTTATTTGGCATTTGTTTACTGGAAATGTCTGACTGGGCATGAGTCCCGTTTTCAGCAGAAGCCGGGGGAAAAAAGCTCGAACATATATAGTTCAATTAATAAATTAAATAATATTATCATATGAAGTGCAGTAATAAATAGAATCAACATACACGATAAAATTAGATCAGAAAATCATACAGCGGACATTAAACAATCATAGGATATTGAACATCTAGTAGAGTACAATCAACAGTGATAACCAATGATAAAAATGTTAAGCATTTTAAGTATGGACAAAAAAAAAAAAGAGAAAGGAAGGAGATTTTGCAGTTTTGGGGGGGGGGGGGTAGGAAACAGAGTTAAAGTAGGGAGTTCTTGGAGAAGTAACTGGTGCTTTGCCTAATAAGAGAAGGGAGGAAAGTATAGAAGAAAAAGAAGAGTAAGGGAAAGAAAAAGGAGAAAAAAGGAAGACAGGGACAGAAATGAAGAGACGGAAGGAGTAATGGGTAGCGTCAGCCTGGTATAAGACATGTACAGAGCCAGGAGTCAAGGGGAAATCTCTTCAGAGAATGTCTGAATATGTGATTACATAGCATTGCTTTAATATCTGTATGAATACTGTTCCAGACCTCAGCTGAGTACGAATACAGGCAGTGAGAGAGAGATTTTCTTTCAGTTCATGGATTTCAAGGAGGTGTTTCTCAGATGAGCGAAGAAGGCGATCAGGAACATAATGGTTAAGAATGGTGCTGGTTGCTGCGCAGGATAAGGATTTATATATAATTTTATGAGCAAGGAGGAGTTGGGTGAACTTGAGGTTGTGAGGTAACTCAAGCCAGTTTAAATATCTGAGGAAGGAGCAGTGGTGGAAGATGCATGACTGACTGGCTGCAAATCTAGCTACTTTGCTACTGCAAAACTCAAGCTTTGATCTTAGGGAGATCTGAATGTTGGGGAAAATGGGCGAGCCATATAGTAGTGAAGGAAGGAGGTATGTATTGGCTAGAATAACTCGGAGTTGGTAAAGAATCTTTTTTTTTTTTTTTTTTTATCTACAGAGCATGCCCAGTTTTTGGTGTGCTGTTTTTATGCACTTTTGAATAGGAAGATCAGATTTCTGTTGATCTTCGATTATGACACCAAGTAACTTTGTGTGAGGTACAACTTCAACTTCAGTATTGTTGAGAGAGGATATTTCTGAAGGCCTCTTTTGTGTGTGTTTGGGATTTGGAAGAAATAAGAGCAGTTTTGTTTTATATGAATTTAGGAAAAGTTGATGGTCACTGAGCTAGTTTTCAATAGATTGGAAAGCCTGCTGAGTGACAGACTGTAACGGGATGAACAAATGACAGTGGAGTCATCTGGATACTGTACAAGTGTAGCTTGTTCAGATGATGTATGTAAGATCATTTATAAAGATGTCAAAAAGGACAGGGCCAAGTGCAGAACCTTGCGGGACACCTGCATTAACTAGGAGAAATGATGAGTAAGTACAGAGCCATTTAATTGATTGTAGCTAGTTAGACAGGTAGCTAGGGAACCAAGTGGCTATTGTACTGGAGAAACCAAAAGCAGACATTTTTGAGAGCAGTTTAGTATGCGAGACTGTACTGAAAGCTTTAGAGAGATCTAAAAAGAGGGAAGAAACTAAACTGCTATTATCGCTGGATTTAATGACATGGTCCAAAAAGGCAAGAAGGGCAGTTACCGTGCTATGATCCGAGTGAAAGTTGTGCTGGGTAGAAGTTAACAGATTTTTCTTGAAGTACTGTAAAAGTTGTTTATGAATAAATTTTTCAAGATCTTGGAAAGAGCGGACAAGAATGCAACTGGTCTGACGTTTATTTCAGTGGAGTTTCCCCCTTTATGAAGAGGAATGATGTAAAAAATGTTTTCCACATAGATGGGGCATTGATCAAAACAGAGATTGCAGACATTCATATGGGAGACTGTCTACAGAGGGTGAGAGCAGGGCTTAAGATTGTGTAATAACTTTTTTTTTTTTTTTTTTTTTACATAGGGAGTAGAGACGACTTTTAAGTTGAAAATGGCATTGTTGGAGGTCTGAAGTTTGTCAGGGTGGCGGGATTCCGTACGGAGTTTTGGGTGAGGGTGGCTACTGAGTCTATAAAATGGGAGTTAAACTCATAAGCAGCTTCTAACGGCGAGATGTCTGGGCAAGGATTATGGGTTAAAGAGTTCGAAGGTGCAATATTTTCTTGACAGTGGACCCAAATTTTAGGGGATTGTGTTTTTATCTATCCTGCGGGTTGAAATAATTCATGTGGTGATAACATCTGGCAGCTAAGAAACAAATGTTTAACCTTTCAGTTTAAACAGACACAACTTTCTGTATGATCACTTCAAAAGGGATATTGAAAAAAATCATCCAGGAATTACAAAAATGTATTCTCCCTTTCCAGGCCATGGAAAATCTGACAGAAAAAAAAATTCTCCCACATATGGAAACATCTCAGGAGATCTGATGGGGAGAAAGATATTTTCTCACATAAATCAAAACAGAAAACATCTTTGGAGATCTGATAAGGCAAAGAGATTCTCCTGCTTAACTTAAAGGACAAAACATTTTGGCTTGCCATTATTTCAGGCTCGCACATCTTGCAAACGTCAGTCTAACTTCTATGTACATCTGACATGCTTCTTGCCTCAAATACCCTTGTATTACACAGATTTACACATTTTTTTCAAGTTATTATGGTGCAACCTGCTTGCTGATGACTGTGGTAAATGGTGAGCAAAAGTTTGGAATGCTTAGCTTAGTGCTACAAGAGTTACAGTACACTGGACCTCAACATAAAACAAAGAATGTACTCCTGGCAGTTGTCGTACATTAATTTTTCAACATACTATCATGTCACACTGCAATACCTAAAAGCAGCAAAAGTGGGCACTGACAGAAACAAACCTTCAAAAACAAGCTCAAAACATTTCTTTGAAAATGGTCACATAACTACTAAGATAGTAATATAAAGAAATTACACATTTCAAAACATGTCAGTGGGTCTTAAAATGTGAAAGATACAAGAGTAGAGATCCAGAATTATACAGCTTTTACAGTTGTCTTGAATATTAAAACAATGTGCCTTGCTTGTGTCTACAGATATGTCATTAATCATAAATGTAGCTTAAATACACTTTTCTAACAGCAGACACATTAAATTGTGTTGTCCTTCTAAAGATTCACCCTCCTTTTCTTCCCAAATAAACAGAAATAAGGACAGACCTGTTAAATTGCTTACTTTCTTTATTTTGGGTTTTGAATCTGTAAGAGATGCAAACTCTGTTGACAGATGCGAAAGTTGCAGAAGCTGTTGAGAAAACGGGAAGTTTGCCTCTCGAGAGATTTTATGTGAGGGACAAGAAGAATGGGTGCCAACGGTTGCGAAGACAGTCTGTAACCATTAAAATAAAAAATTCAAAATGTTAGTAAAATGATTCAAATCTAAAGCAAAGACAATTTAAAATTCATGAGGCTCTGTAAAACTACTACTGACCTATTAATGGGGTATTAAGTGCCTATGTAGTGCAAATTTACTTTACTGAACTATTATGGGGTATTGTGTGCCTATGCAGTGCAAATTTACTTTAATGACCTATTATGGGGTATTATGTGCCTATTCAGTGCAAATTTACTTTACTGACCTATTATGGGGTATTATGTGCCTATGCAGTGCAAATTTACTTTAATAACCTATTATAGGGTATTATGTGCCTATGCAGTACAAACTTACCACCACTCTTGTTGGGTACCATCACCTCCCAATCATATGGCAGAGCAGCTCAATAGGTAGCATGCATGCCTTCAGTACTGGAAGATCAGCAGCTTGCGGGTTCTATTCCCTCACCGCTGAGTGCAATTAGTTTAAGAGTACCAAGACTGCAGTTCAAAATCAAGGGGGTGGGGGTGCTGGACTCCTGAGTGTGGAGTCCTTCAGACAAGATGTTAAACTGAGGTCTCATCTGGTTGAGTTGCTGGTAGCACAGTTGGATGCAAAAGACGCTACGGCATTTATCATAAAGATCAGGGGTGCACCTAACCAGGAACATCCAACAACTGGAACACACAGGATCCTCATTAAAAGAAAACAGGACATAAATAATATTCTGTGCAGACCACCACAATGCCCTTATCCATCTCTTACAGACTGTTGAGGGGAGATCTATGCCTTGCATGCAGGGCAACTTCAGACACCACTCTAATGGACCTCCTGCACATCTGCAAAACGAACATCAGAATTACCCAGTCTTAAGACTTGAACCTTGCCTGTCATATAAACAGGACCTACTGGCAAGATGGGTATGTATCCTAGAGACTATCCCTTCTCTGGAACAGGCTCCCTATCCTTGTCATGGAGAGTTCTTCTCTAATCCAATCAAAGTACAAGACAACTGGATGTGAAACCAGAAATTCACCCCTGGTTTGGTACCTACTACTCTAATGGACACAGGCCATGTGTAAATGGTCATCTCCCAGGCCCCTGCTTACAATAACAAAGGTATCAGAGCTTGTCAAAGATCTGGGATGCTAGGCTTAAAAAGGCCAAAGTGGCCACTAGCCTATTAGATACCTACGGACCTATTTTAGTAGTTGCGGTAAATGACTCATTCTGCAACAATTATGAAGGGAAATGGCGACAGTTAACTTGAATCCTATAATCATACCTATGAACCAATAACTACACCCAAACTAACATACCCCTCACATCCATACACAACCCCCTTTTCCCATTTTTGCACATGGGGGTTGGGGTGTCACTTCACCAGTGGCAATCTAGAGCAAAGGTTTACACCGCTGGGTATCTAGCCCCGCCGCAGTAGCCCTTCCACACCACACACTCATACACATACTCACACTTATGGCCAATTTAGAGTGTCTAGTCCATCTACTGCATTGCCTTTGGAATGCAGAAGGAAACTGGAGCACATGGAGAAAACTCACGCAAACACAGGGAGGATGTGCAGACTCTGCACAGAAGGCAACCTGGCTGAAAATCTAAACTGGGAACCTCTTGCTGTTGGTGTCAATGCTATCCGCTGCACCACTGTGCTCTGCCTTAACCCCTACGTAACCTTTAGAAACTTCCTAACATACTCCTCCTAATCAACGTTCACGAAACATAGCAACACAACTGGGTTCGGTTGCGAAGCTAGGTTTATAAAGACCATAGTGGTCTTTAGCCTAGTATATACACCTATGAACTTATTAAAATCTCTCTCTTGAACAGTGGGAAAGGACCATTTTCTTACACAACAGATGTGCTTTTATTATAATAAACGAGGAAAAAGATGACTGTTTCCTGTTCTATCATGTGAGTTAACACTTGCTCAAAATGAATAAGAAATCTCATTTTACATAAAGAATCAAGGTTGAGACATTCACTAAACAAAGAAATGAAGCACAAACTATTTTCTAATCTTAAGAACTTCAGTAAAGTTAAATAAAAAAACAAAACAAAACAAAAACTTGAAAAATCTTTAGAAGGTTCAAGTCCCACCAACCAACACACAATAAATGACTGATCCCCACACCTTCTATAACTGCTGCTTAGTTTCAGCTTCAGAAGTTTACATAGACATGGGAGAATCGCATGGCAAAAAAAAAATAGTAGTAGAAAGGTTCACACAGAGTCAAAGAAACTATACACACAGTCTCTCAAAAAATCACGACGCCCAAACAATTTTTTTTACTAATATAAACTGTTAGGACATTTCCAAGAAAATAAAATCTAATTAAAATTTGTTGAACTTTTCATAAAAATAGATCTGCATGTTCACGAAGTACTGAAGCACCAGCTTTTATTAAGCTCAGCATCAGCGAAACCTTCCCAGAATTCAGCTCCTCTCATTTAAACAATCCTTGGGCACCTCCACCTTGTTTGATTTCTGGAATATGCCATTGAAGATGGGGCACACAACATTCTCACAGCAAGCACGGGGAGCTTCATAACAAAATGTAATGCAATCACAGTAAGCCATGTAGAGAAAGTGGACTTGGAAACCTTTGGACCTATTTTGTTAGGTGTGCAAGAAACAAATAATGGTTAACCCTTTCTGGAGTCTTTAGCTATGTTAACATTAAAACAGTAACTCCTTATGCAGTCCCATAAAGCTCAGTTAAGTAGTCTCCTTGATTGGTATAGTTAGGAAAAAAATACTGGTAGATTTATGGATTAAGATTCGCCACTGTAGCTACTCTGGGTACAAAGGAAGGATAAAGTTGCAGGACTACCTTGTCCTTGTGGAAGACTATGTATGAAGGATCATCGTATAAGGCCTGCAGCTAAAAGATTTGTAATAGCCAAAGTTAACAGCTACCAAGAAAATGGTTTTCCAGGAAAAACAAAATGTAACTCTCCTCCAGATCCTGGCTCAAACAGAGGCAAGGTGAGCTCCTGTAGAATGAGAGAGATCTCATGGTGGTTGATGAGAACAGCTACATTAAGACACGGCATGCGGGCCTTCATAGAAACCAAACAAGAAATCTTGAAAGCCCTGATGGATAAGGCACTGGCCTCTTTAACCAAGGATTGCAAGTCCAAATCCCATCTGGGGGTGACAATCTTGATACAAGTAGAGCTTTTACAGCAGGTCATCTAACAGAAGCAGCTCAACGTTTGGTGACTTTTACTAGAGGCCTGCAGAGATTCTGCTGAAATCCAATGCATCCACACTAAAATAAAAAAAAATAAGTATTTTTTTGAGTTTTCTTGGCACTCTGCTGACCGTACTTCATTTCCTGCCTCATTTTTGCTGATTTTTACTGCAGTCTTCTGCACTTTAAAAAAGCTGTTCTGTTGCCTTAAGTAGCTAGTACACAGCACAGACTAAATTTAGCTCTGCTGAAGCTAGTCTGTATTGTTACACTGGAGCACTACTTCAGCCATCTTACATTAGGAGGGCCCTACCTGCACCCTTGTGGCATACGTGTGTAGCCTGAACCTCATCTGAGTTGGAGATTACTGAAGGAAAGCTCATTATGTGCTTTTTCATTGGTAGTTTAACTTAAAAGTGTTTAATTTCACCTGTACTTATGTCTTACATTTGTGTGTAGCTGCGCACCACTCAAAGGGGTTTAGCAGTGCCCTGTATAGAAGCAAATGCCTTGAAAGAGAATTTTCTCCTACACATCTGTTAGTGAACTCTCCCAAGCTTCCCTGCTGCATTGCGGGAAACTCAGTTGCACACTGAGAAGTGTTGCATTAGTTTTTACCCCTAGCCTTCAATACAATAAGCCCCTTTGTTAATCCTAGAGCAAAATCTGGTGAGACTAGCCCACCCCCAAACAGTAGTGTACAGTAAACACCTGCCATAATGGACATTCAGTTTCCAACCATCTCTCTGACCAGCCTGAGTGACATGGGCATCCTGAGGCAATGTAGTAAATGCCTCATGTATACTGACAAACATTTACTCTTAAAATAAATACAATATGAAAGAGATGTAATTACACTATCAATTTGTATCAATTCTCTCACATAACAAACCGGATATCAAACAGGCTGTCAGCATACACACATCACCTCTCACATAAAACAAGGTCACAACACACAAGCCCACATGGGCAGAGGTACTCAAAAGAAGCTACCAAAAGATCAGAGAACTCCCAGGTGCAAACAATTTGCACACACTGAAACGAAAACAGAATTTACTCTTCAATAACACATACACCAGTATCTCAGCAAATAAGCCCATAAGACAAAACACCTCAAAACCAAATGAACTGGTCATAGGCGACTCCACAGTGAGACAAGGAGAAGGTAATGGTCAGCTGCCTGCCAGGCGCCAAGATCCATCAAATCATGCATGCGCTCAAGTCACTCAACAATTACTGCTTTGACTCTGTCATAGTACATGTTGGGCTAATGACTTGAGACACTTCTCTGGACTATATGAAGAGAGACATGACTGAACTCTCATATTATGTGCCCCAGGCAAGTATGTCCCTAGCCAAGTGGCATTCTACCTTCACCCACGATAATGCTAAAATATACATAAAAAAATGGCTTAGCTTCTCGTGTCAATCAAGGGCATGTCAGCCTGTGAAGACACTGCTGATAGACCACACTGCTTTGCCAGAGACTGTCTTCATCTGTCTCCTCTAGGCTTTCAGATACTGCCAAAGGTGCTTGCCTTCTAGACAGTGTCTTTTTTAGGCAATGTTAAAACAACAAAATTTCCAACATAAAAAAAAAATCCACTAGAGACAAAAGTACAGTTGTGTACACCTACCATAAATGTAGATGATCGAGTGTATTCACTGTTGCAGTCATTACATTTGGGTAATCTGCTGGTAGGTTGCCCTCAGTCGACCTGATTAACAAAGTCTTGGGTCTTGTGTCGGTTGCTGTCCCTTCTTCCATGACGTCAGGTCGTCAGGAGTATAAAACATGCAGCCGATGCCATTACATCAGTTTTTCTTGCCCCAGATGTCAGGTGCCCCCCCCCCAAATGGGGAGCAAAATAAATATATACATATATATATATATATATATATATATATATTTATATAAATACATACAAATATATATATATATATATATATATATATATATATATACACACATATATATATATATATATATATATATATATATATACACACACACACACACACATATATATATATATATATATATATATATATATACACATATATGTATGCTTATGTAAAAGACCCAAAAAATGTATATCGAAAAGACCCAAAGGCGAAGAAGCAAATAGACTGAACCAAATGAGTCCAAATAAAAATATGTTGCTGTAGGCCACTTGAATAAAACAATGTCTAAAACACAACTAGTTCATACAGCAAATCGGTTCATACAGCAAATCGGAAGCCAAGAGGTAAAGCACAAACCCTTCAGTTGACTCCCATCAACTTGTACGTGAAGCAAAGTCAGAAAAAAATAA
>NC_056726.1:299712623-299834071 GCF_019279795.1 Protopterus annectens
TCAGATAAATCCTGTTCAGTAGAAGAATCAGAAGAAATAGAATCCTGATCATTAGATTCATAATCAATGTCTTGCCTAGGCCTCTTAGCTACCCCTGATCAAGGTACTTAAATCTTCAGCCATTTTGATAATTTGCTTTTTAGGCATAGGGGGCCTGGACACTTGGCTCAAGCATTGTTTTTTCAGACATAGTAGATTTTGGCCTTAGTTTTGAAGATGGCGTCGGTTTAATATACAAATCTTTAGGCCTGAAAACACCCTCAGAAGCCGGTGCCTGCACAGCAGCTCCTGACTCATCTAAGGTAGAGACATCCACGGGTTCAATACTTAAAGCATCTTGCGGCATACCGGACTCTGAATGCGGCCTGCAAATCAAAAGTAGTGGGCATCAGTGGCTGTGAAAGCACGTCACTGAGTACCAACGAACTAGTGGCTGGCTTAGGAGAAGCGTCGTCGTCAGTTCTGGACCTCAACGGCCTGTGTCTGTCTTTCTTTGCGTTTTTTAGGTATTCCGGTAGTCGGATTGCTAACCGACATCATTTCTATATAGTTCAATCGTCAGCCAAAATATTTAGAAGCAAAAATATACCAACATTTAATAGTGCGTTGATCAAATCTAGCACAAAACCGACAACAAGGTACGTTATGATCAGGGCCTAGGCAAGGAATACAGTACAAATGAAAATCCTTATGAGGTATTTGCTTCCCACAAGTAATGCAATTATTAACTTTTACGGACATCGGTAAGGAGCAAGAAAAAGTTTCCCCAATGGGGTACTTAGCTTTTTAGTTGATGACTTCGGTTCTGAAACTCGAAGACTAACATTTCAGGTGCTGGCCGACCGGCACTTGTGAACTGCTTCTGCTTCGGGCACCGCGAGGTAAGAAAGACTGATGTAATGGCGTTGGCTGCATGTATTATACCCCTGACGTCATGGAAGAAGGGACAGCAACCAACGCAGGACCCAAGACTTTGTTAATCAGGCTGACCTCAGGGCAACTTGCCAGCAGATTACCCAAATGTAATAACTGCAGCAGTGAAACACGAAGGACTTCTCAAGGTTATGCTGCTTAATGCTAACAGCCTAAACAAGAAACTGAACTCCCAGGAAGCACTCCTCATCTTGGAAGATGCTGATGTCTGTGCAGTCACAGAGATATGGTTCAGGACTGCGGACAGCATCCCGGCTTTGCAAGGCTACAATGACTTCTATATGTTCAGACCTCAAAACGAGAACGAATGTGAAAGGACCAAAGGTGCTGCTGTATTCATCTTCATTAAAGCTAAGTACACCTAGAGACTGGTTAAACAGTACAACTCTCGTGAGCTACTCCAGGTCCAATGAACTATAGGCAAAATACCTTACCACACCATTGTTAGCTATAGGACCCCATCATGAACCAAGAGAAACATACTGTATACCTGGACCTACTGGAGTTACTCACCATACAGCCAAACACCTCAGTCTTGTAAGATTTCAACTATCCTTAAATCGAATGGGCAACATACACAAGCACAAACATTACCCAGCAGTTCATGGACTTTGTACGATGCCCTGGAACAGGTTCAAATGTCCTACACTTAGTACTCAGCAACATGGGGTGGGGGGTCAATGTACACATACCACCATGTGGTACCCTCCCTGGTAAGGTCAGACCACACATCAGTCTCGTGAGAAGCAACCATCAGACCTGACATCCCCACAGCAGCAATAAAACTAAAACATTTTTCCAAGGCTAACTACAGCCTACTATGCAATAGTACAAAAAGCTTCAAACTCCCTGTAAACACAGTCAAGTAAGACTCTTATGAAGATATGTACACAAATGCCTTGTATAAACACCTAAACAACTGTACAGGCTTGGTAGTACCTGACTGGATCAAAACCAGGTCCTCCTGAAAAAAACAAGCCACCCTGGTGGACCTCAAGTATAAATAAGTTCTATAACAAGAGGCAGAAATTTATCACTAACAGCAAGAGGGAACTGACTCTGCAGAGAAACAAAATCCCTCCACAGCTTAAACACATAAACCAGACATCTTGTAAAGTCCTCTAAAGCAAATTACAAAGATAAAACAGCATCCTAAGCTAAGGATTAAGGCATTCTTTAGCTACATCAGAAATCTAAGAGGAATGTGGATGGTACCATTCATACTGTACCTGAGGAAATTGCCAACCTGCTAGCTGAAAGATGTACCACAAACTTCACCTCCCTGCCCCCACCAACCATACCTCAAACCATTCCTTACACTAGTTCTCTCCCTAGTATCGCTAGACAGCAGGTCATATCTGCACTCTCCAAGGCCAAAAACACATCCTCAGTGGGACCGGACAACATTCCAGGCTGCGCACTTAGCACCTTAAAACAAGACTTAGAGGAACCACCTGGCAGTGGAGAACAGCTACAATAATTCCCTTGCACTAAGGGGGCCCATCAACTGACCCTGGGAACTATAGACCCATAAGCCTAACTAGCCTCACCTGCAAAGCCATGAAAAGAATCATCATGGACCTTATCAACAATGACACAGACGACCTTCAAACTCTTAATCCAACCCAGTTTGGCTTTGATAAGGGTAGATCATGCCTGTTAAACCTGGTAGACTTCTTTGAGAATGTCACCAAAGCCCTGGATGAAGGTAAGACAATGCATACCGCCTATCTTGACTTAGCCAAGGCTTTTGACACAATTCCCCACTCAGGCATCACTGAAAAACTCACCAAGCTGGGAATTAACACTTATGTCACTAGATGGGTAGCCAACTATCTCACAGACAGAACTCACATTGTTAAAGTCAGGGACTCCACCTCTACCCAGTAGACCAGTGGAGTACCACAAGGATCTGTACTGGGCCCATTAATGTTTGGAGTCTATTTTTCAGAAGTTCGGGCCAAAGTTGATAGCCTGTGGCTTACCACATTCACTGATGATTGAAAATTGGGTAAAATCACGGAGTCCCCCAATGATGTTAACATATTACAGAAGGGGCTAACACAGACAAACGAGTGATGCCAAATCCATAGACTAAAACTAAATGCAAAAAAGTGCATTATCATCCCCTCTGGCAAAGAGGAATACTCTGCCAATTACAGTACTGACAGCACCCCCCCCCCCCAGCTCAAACCATGAGGTGTGAGACTTGGGAACTCAGGTTGATAAAAATCTAAACTTCGAGCAGCATGTCAGCACAGTGGTAAGGAAAGCCTTCTACACTGCGCAACTCATAAGTAAAGGCATCGTATCCAGGTCCATGTATGTTATAACTCCACTGTACTTGACCCTCATTAGACCACTAATTGATTACAATACCCCCTTTTGCATATACTTCACCAGACACCTGCAGCAGCTGGAGTGATCTCAGAGGTTTCCAACAAGGAAAATTCAGGGCCGCCAAACCATGTCTTATGTAGACAGACTGAAAGCCCTGCCACTATATTCTGATCCTACAGGCTGCTGAGAGGTGACTTGTGCCTTGCTTACAGGGCAGTCTCCGACCCTGCCCTAATGGAAATGCAGCACATCTGCAAATCAAATGGGAAAAGTCTCTCACTCCAGTGATCTTAACATTGCCTGCGACATCAACATAACACGCCAGAGACACAGATGTGTCTCCCAGAAACTGTTGCTCCTCCAAAATGTCTCCTAATTCATGTCAAGCAGAGCTCCTCACTGACCATGTTCAAGCGTAACTTGGACAATTGGATGGGGACTGCAAATTCACCCCAGGGGTGGCACCCATGTTGGAAAGGGATAGCCTGTGTTCACCTTGGAGTTGCTCTTCAAATAATACCAATCGATCCAAAGTCATTTGGGGTAACTCGGGTTATAATATGGCTAAGACTGTAAGGGTAACTCAAGTATAACATGGCTAGGCTTATAAGGGCTCTAGGGCCATTAGCCTAGTAACTTCCTATGAACCTATCTTGGCAATGACTGATTCTTTTTATGTGCATTCCATGGGGTTTGTAGTAGTTTACGTCAACACCACAATTCAAAGGCATAAATCTTCTTCCTACCATAATTCTTGATTGTCCAACTTTCACAGCCTTATAATGCTGTGGAGAAAATGATGGTATGAACTAATGTGATCAGCATGAGAAGAGACATTTCTAAATTTAAACACCTTTTCCAAACTCTGCAATAAACAGATGCCGTTGAACTTCCACGCTGCTTATTGATTCCATACTAATAACTTACCCAAGAACATTGATAGTAAACGTCTCAGGTCATTTTCACTCTCCTCCAAGACTGTTGTGTTGTCAGCATAACAAAGACTGTTGAGGATTCTGCCACCAATTTTCACCCCACAATTGCTTTCATACAGCCCCGATTCTCTGATGATTTGCTCTGCACAGAAATTAAACAGATAAGGAGAAAGGAGATATCCTTGGCACACACTTATATTGACTTTCAACCATTCGGTTTCTCCTTATTCAGTTTAGACTGCTGATTCTTGACAGCAACAGATACTGCACATGAAGGTGCTCTGGCACAGACAACCTTTTCAAAGCTGATCACAAGACTTCATGATCTCCACACTCAAACACCTTTTTCTAAACAACGAAACACATGTACATGTTCTTCTGATATTCTTTGTTTTTTTTTTTTTCGGATCCATCTTACATTTGCAATATCATCTCATGTTCCTCTTCCCTTTCGGAATCCAACTTGCACATTTGCGAGTTCCCACTCAAGAAAAAGGATGCAGTCTCCACTGCATGATTTTGAATAAAACTTTGTTCACATGTGAGACGAGGGGGACTGTATGGTAACTGGAACAATCAGTATGATCACCTTTCTTCAGTACTGGGAGAAATATGGACTTTTTCCATTCGATTGGCCATGCTGATGACTTCCATATTTGTTGGCAAAGTATTGTCAACAGATGAACAGCTTGATTTGAGCACTTCAGTGTTCTGTCAGTGTTCTGACTGGAATGCCATCTGAACCAGGGGCTTTGTTCTTTGGTAAAGTTTTTAGTGCTATCTCATCCTAATCCTTCATCACCATTGGTTCCTGGTCATATGTTACAGCCTAGAACTGCTGTTAAATTGATCAATCTTTCTGATATATGGACTCTGTATTCTTGCCACCTACATTTGATTTCCACAGTTTCATTTAGCATAGCACCTTGGGTATCTTTCAGCATATGAATTCTAGGTTGGATTTTTTGCCCGAGTTCACTTAACTTTAGAAGAAAACATTTAGCGGAAAAACAGTGGCTTTTCTAATTCCATACATATCACTGTACATTTTTCATCACTGCAGCTCATTGAAAAGAGAGGCTGAGAGCTCCGTAACAGTTTGCTTTTCTTCTTTCGTTTTGGCTTCTCTGTGTTTCAAAGCAAACTCATGTGTTATATTGGTCATCCATTTCTGTTTTGTCCCACAAAGGAACAAAGATAGCGGGAGCAAACAGCTAGGGAGTGAAACAGTAGGATGAGGCCAAGCAGAAGTTTGAACTGCAGGTTGGGGACCGCCTTCCCTGCCAGGGAAAGGGATAACGGAGTGTTAAATGAAACACCAGCTCTGGCTGAATTTACAGTACACTCTAGAACAGAATCTGCAGTAAAAAAGGGATAATTAATAACGCATAAAAATATGCATAACAATCAATCAGAAAAGACTAAGAAATAAGAATAGAAAAGCAATACAGAAAGAAACAATGGGATAATATTTGTAAGGCTCCCAAGTTGTTGTGTCTTTTGGCTTTTCCCAGTTAGGGGTCGCCACAGCGGAACTCCGGTCCGCTAATGATTGTATGCAACAAATTCTAGAAAGTTTAGATTTTCTGAACAGAGGTGTTTGCATAGGCATTTTTACACTCCAAGCAGATGTCAAAGAATTTTTCCCACATGTAGACAGCAATTGTTCCAGGAGAGATGAGAAGTACCTGCGAACATGTTTTTTGGGAATGTAACAAGATGACAGACTTTTTAGAAATTCCCTACAGGGCACACTGTCAGAAATGCTTGGGGTTGGGGGGGTTATTTAACTGTGGAAATGATTTCTATTGAGTTGGGATGCAATAACACCCTAGTAAGGTTTAATGTTATGGCTGCCAAGAAAAGTAATTACTAGGAAATGGAAAAAAAAACTCAAAAACTGTAACAATTGCTGAAAGTTATAAAGGAGCTAAAAGAACTGGAGGTGGTATGTTTAGTAAACGGAAGGAATAAACAGAAATAAGTATCTGTGGGACAAATACATATAGACTAATGTTCAGGAGGACTGTTATTTCAAGAAAGATAGGATTCGAGCAATCTGTGCAATGTCGAAGCTGTTAATGAATGTTTATTTCTTTGCGAATGGTAAGAAAGGAATGGGGTAGGAAAGAGGATGACAGTGGTACCACTGGACTTGTATTATGTACAGTTTGGCAAAGGAATCATCTGAATGATGGATGACATGCACTCCAGGGCTCTCAGGATCTCTCTTGCAGAGGTCAGAGATGGGTTTATCAAAGACTTAAAGTAGTCTTAAGAATGTAATCCTGTCTGAGGAAAGAAAAGTCATCATTACAGAAGATTCAGGCTAACAATCTAGAAACATTAGAGAATGTGAAGGAAGAAGCTTGATTTTGTTGAACTTTAAAGTTAATCTAAGATTTTGAAAGACTAACTGCAAATTGAAAGTCCAGAATTTTGTGACAGTAAGTGGCCTAACATAGAAAAGTGTCCACACACGGGAAAATGTAGCTGCCCTGGAGCCTGCAGAATGTGATTACTGGGGCTATGCACTTTGTAAACACACGTGGTGTACTGGAAAGCCAAAAAAGTGAATCAATAATATGAAAGTGCAAGAGAAATACAAAATCTTAGAAATTTACTGTAAAAAAAAAAAAAAAAAAAAAAAGGATGTACTGGAACATGAAGATAGGCATCCCTGAGGTTTTAAGAAATCATAAAAGTTTTTGGAAAAAAAGAGAGGAAAAGATTTTGTAATATTAGCAATTTAAGTTTTGGAATGTTTAAGAAAAAGTTAAGAACTGACAGATGCATGAAAGGTCTCAAGTTATCTTCCCTTCAGACCAGGAAAAATTTGGAGTAGAAATCTTTTCCATTTTGATTGAGAAACTGGTCCTATTTCTCCCTGATGCATAAGTTCTGATAAAATTAAATCAAGTGCTGTTGTTTTTTTGGAATTTTAGGAGGGGGAGTTGAAAAGGAAAGATTTCAACTGAAAGCCCTTCCAGGATGATCCTCAAAAACAGGTGTCTGCTGTAACGTTTTTCTAACACGGAACACTGCCAACATTTGTTTAGAAGGCCAAAGTGGGGGAGGAACTGTAATCAAAAGATGGAATATTTGCCCCGGAAGGTGCCTTTTGCTTGCTGGAAATCAGTTTTAGGCTTGTTTTGCAATTTCCTTTTAGATTTTTTGCCCTTTTGCTGTCCCGGCTTTTTAAGGATACAAAGGACCTGTCTTATTGGGAGTAGTTTCTTTGAAATTTTGGGATAGGGAAAGAAAAAGTTGTTCAAAACCCCTGCTGATTTTACCCATTTCTTCTAAGCTTTTAAATATTTCTGCAGAAGGGAGACAAAAAAGAAAGTCTGAATCTAAAGGATCATCATCCAAAAGTTCAGTATTTACATCTTCTGAGAGGGACTGCAGTCAACCAATACTACCTTCTCAGCACTGAAACAGAAGCAGCAGTACTGGAAGAAGCATCCAACACATCATAAGCACATTTACAGAATGGCAAGCAACTTGAGGAGCTGAAGAATTCATTGATCACATTGCTGACTTTGGGCCACTATCAGGAGTGTTTAGCACAAGTCTGCTCTTGTTGTCAAAACAGATATTTAAGTGCGTGTCTGATAAATTTATCTGATAACTTACAACATGAACAGTTAATCTAGCAGATGCATATACCACTTCCACATATTTCATGGCTCAACTGCGGACATCACTGGTAAGAACACTGGATGAATAAAAAGTGTAAAGAGCTTATTAGCATCACTGGAAACAACAGCAAGATCACAGGCTGGATTTTGTACAAATATTTGTGATAATCTCGAACTTCATAGATCTGTCAGGCTTTCTAGGTGCAGGTGGTTATGACTCAAGAGTTAATTAAGCTGAAAGAAGGGTGCCCTTCAAAACCCCAAACTGAAGGGGCATGGGAAGGCTCAGTTGCATCTAAATGGCAAAAGATCACAATATCTCTTTTATGACTCAGACATCTTAGTTAATAACTGCACCATTTCCCAAACACTCTCCAAAAGCAGAGATCCTAGTTAATAATTGCACCATTTCGCAAACACTTTCCCCAAAAGGAGGGCTCTCCCTAAGGGGAGTAACAGAACATGGTGTCGTCAGACTTGGATTCACAAAGAGGAGTGAATCTGAGGTGAGTAACCAAAATTTTAAAATTCTGGCTAAGGTGGAATCTTCTACTGAAAAGGCTTACCTTTTAAGAGAGAGAGAAAAGCTGACAGGGTTTAAGGGGCATCAAAGCTTTCAATAAAAAAAAATGACAGGGCTTAAGAGGCATCAGCACTTTAAATAAAAAAAAAACTGACAGGGTTTAAAAGGCATCAAAGCTATAATTAATTATTGAGAAAATGTTTGACATTCCTATTGAGGATTTTTCAAAACAGGAGTGGCTGGAGAAGAAAGATGGCTAGATTTTTGTTTCTCTTTCTTTGGGGTATCCAAAGAAACTACTTGTATAGGATCCAACTCCAGACACATCTCCACAGTACCCAACATCCTCAAGAACTAAAACATGTGGGTTCCCCTTCTGGACCTTCAGAAATAACTAGCCATGGTTTGCACTCTGAAGCCTTAATGGCCAACAGATGGGTAAGGCAGGATGTGCCTACAATATTAGCCTTCAGCAGGATTGCAACTTAGGGAATAGGCTCAAAGGTCGAACAGTTTATGGGCTTTTCAACTGTCTTAACAGATAGTTCCAACTGTGCAAAGGAAGCAGAGGGAGTGCAATCTTACTTTGACTTCTTGGACTCTTTCAGCTGTGAGGTGAAATCTGAGGTGGAAACTTCATGGACATGCTGTCACACACTTAAGCTTTAATAAATCTTTCAAGAGGAAAGCCAGATCTGCAAAGTTTTGGGGAACAAAGTCTAATAAATGGTAAACCACTAATGTTACATTCAGATCCTAAGCAAGAGAGACGTTGAAAATATCAATCTTTGTAAAGAATTTGTCCACCACAGGGGCATTTGCCCGTCTTTGATGATATTAACAAAAAATAAAATTCGAGAGAGAAAAAAAAAGAGGAAGGGACTGCAACAGGGTATTTAGCTTCCAATGGCAAAGGCAATATGGTTCTTAAACAGTTTGACAGACCAAGGAAACCATGACATCTTGCTTCCTGTATGGGTAGCATGAAATGTCCCAAGGATTTTAGTGCCCACACAGCCTTTATTTCCCAGCAATGAGTCCTCATGCCTAGCCAGGTCTAAGGTCGGACATACAGCTCAAAAGGAAGGAGAGGTCAGGCATACTGGCAGACTGACAGTATTTGTGGCAGGATACATGCATCCTATTGGTCAGCATCACTGCAACAGTGCTATAATGATGAGCAAACATCTCATAGTACTTTCTGTTTAGAAGCCTGTTAGCTCTGATCTCATCATATGGCCTTGGAAAGTGCATACAGAGTATGTGTAGTTCTGCCATCTCTCCCCCTCCTATTCAGTCCATAAGCCTACAGTCTCTGCAGGTGCCTGGCTTACTATGAGGAGCAAGGGTTCCATTGTCATACAGCAATGAGCTCAGCAAATCTGACACTTCTGGAGAAGGATACTTTAAATAATGAACAGTTTGGTCTTTCACAAAATTCAATAAACTTAACCACTCTCTGCAACTAAAACAATAGGTGCCCATTTTAAGTTAGTCTAGAAAATGACAAAGAATATAAACCAGAGCAGTAATAAATTAAAAATGTACACTCTCTATTCTTAAATTACATGCAAATCAGGTAAACAAACAGGTATACAAAGACACTTTTATTGAGTGCCTACACTGTAAGGTAATTTTGCAGAAAGCCCCCTTCAGCAATAATGGAGTTTGCACTCTCCCCTAAAGTTCTAAGGCTGTGCAGTTAGGATATATGTTTTGTTTTACTTGGATTGTTTGTGTACTTAATAAAGGCTTTTTGACTGGAAAAAGACTGCCTACCTGGCTTGAATTACTTTTGAATACTTAGTAACTCTGTATATATATATTTATACACAGACATTTTCTTTATTATTTATTTTTTTTTACTTAGGACGAGTTTAAGTTTGCTACTTCTACTACCATTACCTGATCCGATTAATATTCAGTGATTAACTATATATATATATATATATATATATTTATATATATATATAGACTGAAAATCTTCCATATAGAGAAGTTTCTTACACTGTTTTGTTTTTGGACCCACTATACTTGGTTAGTGGATTGTTTGAGCCTTTGGGGATACCACGGAGATTGCTTGTATTTTGATATATAAATCTGAGGGGGGGGGGGGTAAATCCTCTCAAATGTCCCTATTTTGGCTTAAAAATTTACTGTCTTCCTCCTAAAACTATTGATTTTAGGAGAAAAGGTGATGAACTAAACCAAATACATAATGACAGTGTTTAAGACTTGCTGATTTTTGTTCCTTCAGAAAATGCATGTTAATTTGCATTATTTATTTTGTCAGCTTTTCATATTAATACTACTAATATTAAGTGTCTGAGACTGTCCCTGATTATGTCTGGATTGCATTGACCTTGGAGGCAAGAGACTGAAAGCCATGATAAGGGTAGATTTTAACATGGGAGGCTTGCCTCTGGAAAAAAAAAAGTTTGAGGTTCATAGAAAAAGGCTTTCCATGGAGTTTTCCATACTAATGGAACTCGAAGCTCATTCAAGAAATCTGCTTGAATATATGCAGAAGGGCAAAATATAACACTGTGGTGAAGAGAGTACCAGTGAGCCAAAAGGAAGACAGCTGGACAAAGGGTTATAAAGGTGAAGAAATGTCACAGGATGGAGAACAAGGAGAAAAGGGAATAAAAGCTGGCAGAGATTAAATCAGCTCTACAGGAAGAATAAATTGTAAACTGCTCCAAAAGCTGATGGAGGCCTAATGAGGGAAACGTGACTACCGACAGAGAAATTAATAAAATGAAAAATAATCCAGGGACTTAGAAAAGCACAGAGGTCAGAGCTGCAAGAATACAAAAGAAGGCTAATAGAAAAAAAAAGCTACAAAGGCAAACAGGAAAACTGGATGACCTAGAAAACCAGTCTAGAAGAAACAACATAAGGGTAATAGGAATATGAGCGCAAGAACTGGATCCAAAACTGAAAAGAATGCTGCAGGAATTGCTGCAAATAAATACAGTACAATCCACACACACACACACACAATGAAAACACAGACTCCTCTAGTGTTTGTAAAATGGTAGACATGCCTATACACATATAAACTTGAAGAAATTATGAAACAAGCCAGAACACGTACTGATGTCCTTTAATGGTTTGTTTGTAAAACTGATTGAGGATAATTCCAAAGGGATAGCTGACTTGTTCAAGTCACTGAAAGTCCAGGAAATTCCTGCATGGAATAAGCATCCATCTTAACTGTAGTATGGAAGGTGAACAGACAACACAGTGAGAAGCACAAGCTGTTACAAAGATTGCTCAGTGTGAAAGACGCATCATAAGACACAAAGAAATTAATTTAAATATCCCACCAGTGCACCTAGCTGCTGAGCAAAGTCCTATAGTGATCGCAGTAGAAGTAGTGATAGAGATATAAGAAACAGTAAAACAGCAACATACGGTCAAAGAGGATGACACTACAACTGAAGCATCAAGGGAGAGAAAGAGTGCAAGCCACTGGAGGACCCGAGCAGGCTGGACTGTTCAAATGAGGAAAGCAGAAATGTGAAAATGAACACTGGCAGGAAAATTGGACCAGCAAAGAATGCCAAGAGGAAGGAAGACATCACACAGGGAGAGAGAAGAGAATAAACGAGACATGATGCATGGGAAACATGAGTGGCTGTGCTCAGCAAATTCGTCAGTATGCAGGCACTGGGTTAAAGATGTGCATTAAAAGAAATGACAGACAAAAGTTAGAGAAGTTATACGACAAAAGGAGGTAAAACTGGACTGAAAATGTCTAATGGGATTCTATAAACATGGGCCACAACTCAAAAGTTAATAACTATTTTTTTTTTTTTAACTATACTGTGCTTGAGCAGTAATTGTATGCAAAGCATACAAGCAAATTGTTTTACTGGTTAAAACATCCTGACCAAGAATGGAATAGAGATGTACAGGATAAAAGGGAGGGGCGCAAACAGGCAGACTGTGTATACAAGAATCACCTCGCAATCTTTTATGTTTGTCGATAGGTACTTACTAGGCTATTGACCTGTGAAGATCTTTGGAAGACATGAAGTTTTTTGCCCTTATATTTCAAGTACAAATAGCTCACAGACAAGCAGAAATTTTGCATGTTGCTCTTATCCATTAAGGACAAGGCTAGTAAACCAAGAATAAAACTGCAGTTACCCATCCATTTGTCCAGATGATGTCTGAAAACTGTAAGAGAAGTACTTTGCTATACATGAATAGGAAGACTATTCTAAAGAAGCTGTACCCTCTGTGATGCATCTCCTCATCACATTTTATTTATGTTGTAAAAGAGATTAAGATCTCCTGAACAGGTGTTTAAGCCCCCACTGGACTTCTAAATTATGCAGTAGACTCTAGTCTGCTGAGGCTTTGTACGTGAGGGACAGATCACCCCTCAGTAGCCTGTATGACACTGAGAAGGACAAGGCTTTGAGACAGTCCACACAGTTATGATTTAGGCTCAAGATTTTCTTAGTAAGAAGGTGTTGTGGATGCTTATGATGTGTCAAATATATGAGCAGGTACATACTGTACTGAAGGGGATGTTATACTCTATGATTGGCTAGATAAGTGAGTGATACAGTGGTGTGATCACATACCTGGACCTGGATACCATATCTTTAAAAATCTGTAAAATGAAAAAGCACTTTCTTACAACAGTGGATATATGGTCATCAAAAGGCATTTCATAGTCTGCAGAGGTTCCTAGAGCCTTAAATATCAGATCCATTTTCAGAGGTGTTTTTTTCAATGTGCACATTTAGTGGACTTCCCGCTTGCTGAAGGATACTATTACACATTTCTCAGCATTTAATTTCAGTCCACAATTTTGGCATTAGCTACTGATTTTGGAAAGGCTCTCTTGGAAGATCTTGGTATTTCCTGGGAGTTCATGATGACACCAAGTTTAAAGTCATTAGTAAACATGGTCAGCAATAAATTCTTAACAGCATCTTTGACCTCCAAAAAGCCAGTGCTAAATAGTGCCCCAAGGACTGAACCATGGGGTAACACCACTAGTGGCAGGTCTTTTGGAGGAGATAAAACAGCCCACCTTAAATTTCCTGGGCTCTATTTGTAAGCCAACTTGCTACCAATGAGTTACATGGAGATTAACATTTGGCTGGAATAATTTATCTATGATACCAGAGTGTGGCATTGTGTTGGAACATCTTTGTGAGGTCTAGAAATGCAGTGTGTACTAATTTTCTCTCATCCATAGCTTTAGTAACCTTCCTGAAGTAAACCAGGTTAAGTGGGCAGGATATGCTCTTAACAAATCTGAACTGGCTTGGGTTGAGACTTTGTTGGTTACTTATTCACTTATTAACTCCATAATGATCCTTTTCCCTAGCCCTGCTGATGAGGCTGGTCAGACTTATGGGTCTATAATTTCCTGGATCTGTTGAAGTACCACCTTTGTGAAGGGGATGACAGTTGTGGTCTTCCATTTGTTTGGAGGATGATATCGAGTAAACTCTATAGGGGATCTGACAGTTTCTGTTTCAGGCTGGGCAGTAAAGCAGTCCGTTATGTTATCTAGACTCAAAAATGCAGTGTTATTGGCTTTCGATAGCCCCCTTTATGACTTGTTAATGAGAGATTTGGGGTGGGGGGTATGAAAACATGGGTATGAGAGTTGGCATGTAAGAGGAGAGTGGGAGATGAAGTTAGAGCTAAATTTATCTGCTAGTAGATTGGCTATGTCCTCTTGGTCCAAGTATGCAATAACGTTTACTATTATTAGCTCTGCACAGTGCTAGGAATTGTTTCTAAGGTTTCTAACTTAAAAGTCATCTTTGTGTTTGCCAGTTTTTACCTCATTCTTGGCTTTAGTTAATATGATCAGGATCCGGAGTTCCCTAATAAATTTAGCAAGAGCTTTTTTTTTTCATCTTGTAAATTGCATTTATTTGTATGTGCAATTATTTTTTTTCTTTTATTACAGAACTTAAGGGTTTATTTTTGAATTTGGTGTTGTATTTGCTTCAAAAGGGGACATATGCATCTATACAGGTATTCACATGTGCACAGAATTGGTCAGTAAAAGATTCCGCATAGTCATTAGGGTCATCCAGTTGGAAGAGATGTTGAATTGAGTCAGTTCATTATTCAATTTCAGTAGATCTGCCTTGGCAAAATGACTAAATACGGAAGTACTGCAGCATACTTCTTGCTTCTGTCTCAAGGTAAATGTGAATTTGCAGAGTCACTGCAACTGAAGTCTCAAGGAATTCAGACACCCAGTGCTGGACTCCGGAGGGTCTTAGTAGGCCAGACTGGTCAAAGCAGGAGGGAGAAAAATTCTGTATTTTCATATAAAAGTAAACTTTCTCTTCAAAGCAGTGGGTGAAAGTGTTGTGGTACCTGAATAAAAAAGGGGGAAAGTGGAGAAAGAAAATTAATTAAACACCAGTCTTAGGTTCAAATGCACTGTATTAGAGAAGAGTGAAATGGAATACAAGACTAATGGCAACAATGGTGACGTGTGCAACAGCCAGAAACTGGAAAACAATGGGCCTGAAGGGAAGTTGGACATGACAGTCACACACTGTAGGAAGTATAAAGCAGGAGAAAATGAGAGGGGGGAAAGGAAAGAATGAAAGGAGGTGATAAGCTACTACCAGTCAAAAGTGGGGATGGGATAAAAATAACTAGAGTAGCAGTGAGAAGCAGCTACCACTGATGTAAACTAAAAACTGCACCATGCATCAGGACTGCACAGTGCACACTGCTGAATAAATATGAAAAATACAGTTAAAGGTAATACTGCTGAGAGGTAAAGACTGCAAATAGTGACTGAAAAACATACTACCAGGATGACATCCCTCAACATGTCAGTATAGGGTGGGTCATAAAAAATAATATTTATGACAGCTTAATAGACACTAGTAATGAACAAAGCACCAAAATATATTTTTCTCAGTTTTCAACTGTAATGGTTCTCTAAAATTGTGTGTGTGTGTGTGTGTGTGTGTGTGTGTGTGTGTGTGTGTGTGTGTGAGAGAGAGAGAGAGAGAGAGAGAGAACTGGGTAAGTGAAATGGTTTTGCAGTCCTCTTCATTCATGACCCAGCACATAACAGCAAGTGTAAATAGAGTACATAACTCCATGCAAAGACTATAGTTTGGGACTGAAATCCAGACCATGGAGTTTTGAGGCAAAATATTAGTTTGCCTTTTTAGTACAAAATAGTTTAAGATGAGATGCTAAACTAAATAGTAGTGAAATGCTGTGACCATTTTCTCCTTTAAATACAATCCATACAAGTCTGGCTCTGATGCCATGTTGGGTTACTGCTGAGTGAATGGCAGATAATGGAATGGCATGAAATGCAATGCCTCTGGATAACAAGCTGAATGAATCTGAAAAACGGATTTTTAGTTCTTAAAACATGCACACACACTTCACTGTAAGCACTTTTTGCAGATGACAAAAAAGGATTATTGCATTGCTTACAAAAGAAGTTAATGGACACAAAACTGAGGCTTGATAGGAAAGAGTACCACTAACACCAGTGATTAAGAAATTAAGCAATAAATGAGTAGTGCCATTATAAGTGAACAGAAAAAAAGATCCTTGGAGGGCACAACATTATAATGTCACCTTCAAAGAACCTACAAGTATGTTGCAAGAGAGATTCACACCCCCATCAAAAAAAAAAAAAAATCAGTTAATACATCAAACTGATCAAGTCATGTCTCATCATCTTCTTTCGGCTGTTCCCGTTAGGGGTCGCCATAGCAGATCACCTGTTTCCATTTCTTCCTGTCCTCTGCATCTTGCTCTGTCACACCAACCACCTGCATGTCCTCTCTCACCACATCCATAAACTTTATCTTAGGCCTTCCTCTTTTCCTGTTACCTGGTAGCTTCATCCTTAGCATCTTTTACCCAATATACTCAGCATCCCTCCTCAGCACATGTCCAAACCAACGTAATCGTGCCTCTCTGGCTTTGTCTCCAAACCTTCCAACCTGGGCTGACCCTCTAATATACTTATTCCTAATCCTGTCCACCCTCGTCACACCCAGTGCAAATCTTAACGTCTTTAATTCTGCCACATCCAGCTCAAACTCCTGCCTTTTTGTTAATGCTACTGTCTCCAACCCATATAACATAGCTGGTCTCACTACCCTCTTGTAGACCTTCCCTTTCACTCTTACAGGTACTCGTTTGTCACAAATCACTCCTGACACACTTCTACACCCACTCCATCCTGCCTGTACTCTCTTCTTCACCTCTCTTTCACACTCACCGTTACTCTGAACTATTGACCCCAAGTATTTAAACTCATCCACCTTCGCCACCTCTACTCCTTGCATCCTCACCATTCCTCTATCCTCCCTCTCATTCACACACATATATTCTGTCTTAGTCCTGCTGACCTTCCTTCCTCTTCTCTCCAGAGCATATCTCCATCTCTCCAGGGTCTCCTCCACCTGTTCCCTACTCTCACTACAGATCACAATGTCATCTGCAATCATAGTCCACAGGAACTCCTGTCTGATCTCGTCTGTCAACCTGCCCATCACCATTGCAAATAAGAAAGGGCTCAGAGCTGATTCTTGATGTAACCCCATCTCCACCTTAAAAGCATCCGTCACTCCCACAGCAGACCTCACCGCTGTCACACTACCCTCGTACATATCCTGTACCACTCTTACATACTTTGCTGACACTCCTGACTTCTTCATACAATACCACAACTGATCAAGTCATGTCTAATCAGAAAAAAATTAACATCTGTAGTAATTAATTACAGTGCTGCAGGACATTAGTACTATATAGAGTATCAAGACGGGATGAAAATGTAACTCTTTTTCTAGTTACTTCTCATAGTGATTTTTCAATCATTCTGAAGAGAGCTGGGGAATTTAGTGAAACAAATGATTGGACTGCAAGATGCCCATCAGCTATACAGTTGCTCCAAGGTTAGGACCCTAGCTAGAACTAATCCCCACATTAGGGAGAGAGGCACTTCTACAGGCTGCTGCACTAACAGAACACATTTAACCCCTTATCTAAGGGTGCCAAATTGTATTTGCATCAAATGACAGCACTACTAGAATATAAGGCACAGAGTTACCACGTTTTTACGCATTTCATTTATAATTTTAAAACAGTAAAATATACAGCCTTAAAACTAAAAAAAAAAAAAAAAAAAAAATCCCTCACACCCAGAACAGGTTACGGATACCTACTTCATTAGCACTCATTAAAATAATTACCCCAAGTGAACATAGAGGTGAGCATGCATACTGTTCACTAGCATGCTATCTCCCACTTCTCATCCCAACATGCTTAACAGATCAAGGCACACATGCAAATTCTCACTGACAAAATGTCGTGCTGAAGACAAACTGACATCAGTACTTGTACTGTACTCTGACCCCATTTAACAGCAATCACTTGCAGAAGTGCTCTGAGACCTATGATAGTTTTCACCCTACTGGTGTCATTTGCTCATCCACAATAGGCCACAAAGTACATTCTATAAGTGGTGGAAGTACTGTGAACTGTCAAAAATATTTTTTTTCTACGAGAAGAAATGTATCTATGTGTAATTATATGTCAAGGGAATAACCCAACTTTAGACTCTAATTCAGTGTCAACCTTAAGACACAATACACTACTTCAAGTGAAGTGGAGTGAAAGTATGAAATACAGTGTGGTCCCAAATTAGCTTTTATTCAAGTCTCTGAACATTCCTCAAACTTAGAATAGATGTCCAAACTGATGTATTAGAAGTACACATTATGAATAACAATGCTCAACATATATTTGTTTGATTAGGCAGTTTTAAACAAGGATTGCAGATTAATGATAAACTCACAGCTGGGCACGATCATTGGATTTCCCTTTTTGATTATAATATTTAAACCTGGTAATTAATCATAAACAGCATTAAACATGAGCTGAAACTTAAAGACAAAAAGGTTAAACAACATCAAACATTTACAGGTTCATGCATTTTATGCAAAATTTCATGCATCTTTTAATATGTACTTTCAACTTTCATAGTGTTTTAATACTGTTCTTAATGCTAGATGCAATGACATTTTGTGAAAGAATGTTGTGTATATGACACACCTCTCAACCTCCTAATGTTATAAATCTGGACAAAGCCTAAAATAATGGGGGACAAAAGTCCAAAAATAGGGACAGATTTTACATATTGCTCTTATAAACTTAGAAAGCTGCTAGGATAACTAGATTTATGTTACCATGCATTTTCTGAAGAATATGAAGTCTGAAACTCCAATATATGTCATTATTTGGTCATATTTTAGTGACCAATTTTCCATGATTTCCCAGAATACCACAGATTTCATATGAGGAACAGGCCACATATCTGAGCAAAAAATCTGGACAGTTGAGAGGTACGGTTATGGCCATATGATCTTGCTACTATTTTAGGCAATGAGCTGAAAAAATGGTGATGAGAAACACCCAAGAGTTCCCACAAAGTGAAAAGTTACATATGTCTAACATTGCTTTTTTTTTTTAACATTTTTTCTACTATTTGCATCAAAATGCATTCTTCATGTCCATTTCCTTTGCAGAGTTTTGTCAGCTGGATTATTTTCAATACTCCTCTTGCTCACACATCTACTTGAATGACTTGGACTGAACTGGCCTATCAATTTGTGACACTTCAATTAAAAGGTAGAAAGAATATGAAAAGTACAATTGCGTAGTGAACTTGTCATAAAAATGTATGTTCAAATAATCATTGCTGCAGTAGCCTTAGCTATACGGGGTTATATCCTGCCAAGAATATAACAGCCAGCCAGCTTTCAAAGCTCAAGGGCAGCTACCAACTGCCCAAACTGTCAGACAGCTCAAACTGAGATAACTAAAAGACAAATCAGGGCACCAAGTCCTTCAGAGCTTTCCTGCCAACAGAGAGAATGCTGAGCCCTGAAATGACAATGCTTAAAAAAAAAAAAAAAAAAAAAATTGTCCCACCCTGGCAGCAACACCACACCAAAAAAACAAGGAGTGAGGGAGGGGGCAGCTGTTGCAGCAGTAATCATTTGAACATCTACTGTTACAGTAAGTTTACTCAGCTATACTGTGTTCCTCATACTGATCAGTACTGCAGTAGTCTTAGCTATATGGGTAGATTGCCTTAGCTTAGTACTTTTGAGAGGGAAAAGAAGAGTCCAGGAGCCCCTAGAGAATGGTCCTTGCAAAGCCTGATGTCGACCTAGAGAAGGAATCATGTTTTGTAAAAGTATGCACAGAGGACCGAGTTGCAGCTTCTAGAATAATCCAAGAATCCTAACCTTCAGAAAAAAAAAAAAAGATGAAACCAAGGCACTGGCAGAGTTGACAATGACCCTGCCTAGAATAGTTTTGCTGTAGTAAGTATCAAAAAAGGTAAAACCCTTCGAAAACCCTTTGGAAACAGTCTGCTTTGACATAGGCTATCCCATCTTTGTACCTTCAAAGAAATGAACAATCGATGCGCAGATCTGAAAGACGCAGTTCTGTCAAGATAGTACCAGAGTTCTCCTTGGGCATCCAAGGTATGAAATATCCTCTCTCTCTTATTTTTGAGTTCAGGAAAGAAAACGGGGAGATGGATAGTTTAGTTTATGGTAAACTCTGATACCACTTCAGGCATAAAAGGATTAGTTCTCAAAGAAAACCTGCCCCTGTGGAAAATGAGATAAGGTTGACTTATCGTAAGAACTTGCAATTCATATCCTTCTTACAGAGGTAAGAGCAATTAGTAAAAACTATTTTCCATGTTAAGAACCTCAGGTTAGCTAGGTTAGCTGGTTCAACTAGAGCAGGTGTTAGCTTCTCTAACAAAAAAGTAAGATCTCAAGAAGAGGCCACCAATTTTCTTAGAGGGCTCTTATGCAAAATTCATTTCAAAAACATTTTTGATCACCTCTTCAGCACAGCGGCCAAAAACTGAATCTCTACGCAAAGATTTTAAAAACTCATGTTTATCATTATCATGAAGGTTCCAAGATCACAGCCATTCAAACCTACTCAAAACAGTACTCTTGAAAAAGTATCACGGTCATGCACACACACACAGTGTAAGAGTATTAACTTAAATTATTTAAAGCAGATTATTCCTTAAAAGAAACTGCAGACAAAACATTCCTTGTGCTTTCACAATTAGTCAGGACAAACCTTAATATACGGAGCCTGCCAATTCAAAATTCTGAAAATAAAAGTTGCAGAAGCATACATTTTTTCCCATACTTAACTTTCCCATCCTTATCAGAAATGGGATTGGAGTTAACTAAGTGTTTAAGGATTAAGTGAGGATTAATTAAAGCTATAGATGCTGGATCAGGTTTGGGTAGAACGTATACAAAATTACAAAGATTGTACATCCTATCTGCCTTTTTAAGGGGCAGCTGGGCTGACTTGTCAGGAAAATTGGAGGCAGTAGCACATACACTGGCACATTCTAGAAACAGTCTCAGAGAAAAAGCCTACCTTCCCCAGGAATAGTTAGAAACTGAGCTCTCCTCTGAGCTTGAATGAGAAATCTGAAGAGAAAACCATGTACCTGTCTCTTCATCCTCCTGTTCAGATTCATAATCTTGAACCTCTTCAGGAAAGGAGGCATGTCTCTTGTTTTTACCAGAAACTACTTTACGTGAATTAAACCCTGAGCCAGATCCAGTAAACTACTCCTGTCTAAGGAAATTTGAGAAGTATATACATGCTTAGCGTCTTCTGCGTGGATACGTGCATGAATGGACGTACCTTTGTTGAAGGTTGTGCGTCAGGCCTGGCAAGCCGGTACGTAAAAATCAACTGCCAATCATTAGCGGACCGGAGTTTCGCTGTGGCGAACCCTAAGCAGGAAAAGCCGAAAGACACAAACAAACAATACATGCTTAATTTTCTTTTGGTTTTTGACAGGAACACTGGGACCAACTGTATTATTACTGACAGAAGCAGCTTCCCCAGGGATGGGAACAACATTCTGACAAACCAAGGAAGCCTTCCCTATTCCCTCTCCAGGGCCAACAACAGTGGCTTTCCTTTGTCTACTGAGGGACCCCAAAAGCCACAGAGGACATGGCTAACCCTGCTCCACAGTGGATTTAGCTGCTACACCAGAGGGATCCAGGGTAAAGGATAAGTGGCCTGATGTAAAACTAATGGCTACAGCAGAGTCACCCACCTGTGGCTGAGGCGGATTGCTAACCTGATGTGAAGGCACAGGCTGATTGCCTTTTTCTTTTCATGTCTGGAAGGAGGACTAACATGGGACAGATTGTTCCATGGTCAAGCTGAAAATGGTCTCTTTCCCAGGGGAAAACACGCAGGAAATGCCTGTAAAAACAAAAAGTTTTTAAAAGTCACCGAAAAACAGAAAGGATGTGGAAACACTTTGCCAGCCCCACAAAGTAGAACAAGACAATTTCTACACAGAAAAAACATTTTTTCAGTTACTTTAAACAACTTTTAAACTGATAAGAAAAAAAGAGAGCACCTGTTTAAACGTACAATAAAGTCTCATGAGTCTGTTAAAACAAGACAACTATAAAATAACTTTGCTGAAGAGGAAAGTATCAATAATAAAGTTATTAAATGGAAGTTTTTTTTCCCCCCAAAAGGGAACTTATCTGCCCTGCAAAAGATCATCACAAACCAACTGTCGATCCTCAAACTCAGAAGCAGCATACTCTTCAGTCTCAGTAAAGTTCTGAATGGATCTGTGCCCAGACTTGTCTTTTAGTCAGCTCAGCTAGAGTTACCTGACAGTCTGGATGCACGGAACATGACCTGAAGCTTTGGAAGCTGGCCGTTTTATGCTTGGGCAGGATATAATCCATATAGCTAAGACTACTGCAACAGTGATCAATATGATGAGCTTTCACTTTTATCATCAAATACAAAAAGGCATTTACTGCTTCAGGAATGTGGGAAAAACATTCCTTCTGACAGAGGAAATTCTTTGAATGGAAAAAATCCTATCATCACTAGGAATTCTCTAAAGAACACAAGGAGACGACCAAAAAAACACTCTTATTTAATAAGTGATTCAATATATACAGTTTTTTTTTTGTAAATAGGCCAAATGGTCACTATTCCTATACAAAACATAAGAAAGAAAAAAAAAATACCAACATTAAACAATGCGAGAGGACACTGGGACAGAATTAGGTTTTTATCCAGAGAGGTGTGTTAAACTTACCATAACAGAAGATGTTCTAATAAAATCAGTGATGCAGTAGCCTACGCTATACAGGTCTTACCACTACTACACCTAGCTTCCAAAACGCGAAAGGCACTGTCCACATGTTCTAACAATTAAGGAACTGAAGTAGAACTCCATAAAAGACAGTAGGAGTGCAAAAAGCTTCAGAGCAATATCTACCCAGGAGAGACAGAGGCAAGAGCCCTGAAGAGCAATGCCAAGAAACAAACCAAACAGTAACTATATACAAATACGACTGGACAAATCCACACCCTAGCAACACCAAAGAATGCAAGTAAAAAAAGACGGTCGGAGGGAGGGGAGGTTAATGCATTAGCAACCTATTTGAGCATCCACTGTTATGATATGGTAAGTTTCATTTATTTATTTATTTTAAATATTTGGCATTTGCTTGCCACGAAAGTCTGACTGGGCATGAATCCAGCTTTCAGTGGAGGCCCGGGGAGAAAAGCTCCAACATATACAGTTCAATTCATTAACTACATACAGGATAAATAAAGTCAGATCAGAAAATCATACAGTGAATATTAAACAATCACAGGATATTGAAAACCTACTAAAGTACAATCAATAGTGATAACCAATACTAAAGATGTTAAGCATTTTAAATATGGGCAAAAGACTAAGAGAAAGAAGAGATACTGCTGCTGATGAGAGATTAGGAGTTACTGCAGGGGCTAATAAGAGAAGGGAGGAAAAGAAAAGGGAAAAGGAGAAAGAGGGGACAGAAAGGAAGAGAAAGAGTAACAGGTAGTGTCAGGCCTGGTATAAGACATGTACACAGCCAGGAGTCAAGGGGAAATCTCTTTAAAGATTGTTTGAATATATGACTACAAGGCATTGCTTTAATATCTGTAGGAAAACTGTTCCAGACCTTGGCTACTGAGCAGGAATACTGGCAGTGACCAATAGATTTTTTCAGTTTATGGATTTCAAGGAAGTACTTCTCAGATGAGCGAAGAGGGCGATTAGGGAGGTAATGGTTAAGAATGGTGCTGGTTCTTGGCAGGATGAGGATTTATATACCATTTTATGAGCAAGGAGGACTTGGGTAAACTTGAGGTAGTGAGGTAACTCAAGCCAGTTTAAATATTTTTGGAAGGAGCAGTGGTGGGAGCTGTATAACTGATTGTTACTGAGCCAGTTATCAATAGAACTGAAAGACTGCTGAGTGATAGATTCTAACTGGGAAGGACTATTAGATGCACAAACAAAGTACAGTTTTGTACCTACCATAAATGTAGATGTTCGAGGATCCACATTGCTGCAGTCCTAACTATTGGGTAGTCCGCTGTCCAGTCGGCCCGAATACCAAAGTATAAGGCTGGCGTCGGTCAGGGCGCATTAGACTGGCGATCAGTGCGTCAGGGTACTAATGCGCATGACCGACGCCATATCCTCAGTCTTTTCTTGCCCCAGATGTCAGAAGACCCTAAAAAGACAAGGCCCAATATACCTGCACCAAAAATATGTACAATATATACAAAAATATCAGCATAAAACCTCACCTACACAACCACCCCTAAACACAGAGGGGAAGGAGGGAGGGTAAATTGGACTGCAGCAATGTGGATCCTCGAACATCTACATTTATGGTAGGTACAAAACTGTACTATGTTCTTCGTTCCACATTGCTGCAGTCCTAACTATTGGGTAGAATCCCAAAGCAGAGGTAAGGGAGGCTGGCAAATCATAAAGAAGCAGGAGCTGACAACATGCCTTACCAAAATAGCTGTGGCAAAACCAGCCCTGGACTTAGAGTAGAGAGGAAGGTGATAATGCTTAGAGAAAGTATGCACTGAACTCCAAGTAGCTGCCTCCAAAATATCCTTAGTTGCCACCCCCCTTAGAAATGCTGTGGAAGTGGCAGTAGCCCTAGTGGAATGAGGCCTAATCCCAGCTGGAATCTCCTTGCCATGATGGGAATAACAAAATGCAATGCAAAACCCAATCCACCTAGAAATAGTTTGTTTTGACACAGGCTTGCCCTGCAAACTCAAAGCAAAAGAAACAAACAACTGCTGAGACTGCCTAAAATCCTTAGTCCTGCTCAAATAATAACGCAATTGCCTATGCACATCTAAAGTGTGCAAAATCTTTTCCCCTTTATTTTGGGGGTCTGCATAAAAAGTAGGCAAATGAATAGTTTGGTTTAAAGCCACACTAGAAACCACCTTAGGCAAAAAAGAAGGATTAGTACGTAATGATACCCTATCCTTATGGAAAATCAAAAAGGGCTCTACTGCCATAAGGGCCTGCAACTCAGACACCCTTCTTGCAGAAGTAATAGCCAACAGAAAAGCAGTCTTCCATGACAAGTATTTCAATTCAGCAGTAGCTGCAGGCTCAAAAGGTTGTAGAGTAAGTTTTTCCAACACAAAATTGAGATCCCAAGCAGGAGTAGGAGCTCGTGGGGGTCTTATATTCTTTGCCCCTCTGAGAAACTGCTTGAACAAAGGATGCGAAAACAATGGTGGGTCACAATCATAGTGAGCTGAAATTGCTGCAGCATGAATCTTAATGGAAGAGAAGGACAAACCTTTGTCCAATAACTCAGTAAGATATTGAAGAGCCACACTCAAATTAGGCTCAGAAATCTCCAAATTCTTTGCTGTACTCCAAAATAAAAATCTCTTCCATTTTTCTCGTACACTTTCCTCGTACTAGGTCTTCTAGCTTCCATAATCACATTTAAAACTTGTTGAGGAAGTTGAGACCTGCTGTCTTTCAAAACAGAATATGCCAGGCTGTTAGATGAAGAGATTGAAGCTTGACATTGAGCAGATGACCGTCCCTCTGAGACAATAGGTGTGGAATCAAGGGTAAAGGCCATGGAGGCTTCCTTACCAGACTCCTCAGTAATGGGTACCAGTGCTGCCGAGGCCAATCTGGAGCTATTAAAATCATCCTTGGCTTGTCTTGTCTGACCTTTAAGAGCACCTTTGGAAGAAGAGGTAGAGGTGGAAAGGCATACACATGAAGATTTTTCCAACTGAAAGACAGAGCATCCACTTTCCAAGCTGGATTATTTTCAATACCTCTTGCTCACACATCTACTTGAATGACTTGGACTGAACTGGCCTATCAATTTGTGACACTTCAATTAAAAAGGTAGAAAGAATATGAAAAGTACACTTGTAGTGAACTTGTCATAAAAATGTATGTTCAAATAATCATTGCTGCAGTAGCCTTAGCTATACGGGGTTATATCCTGCCAAGAATATAACAGCCAGCCAGCTTTCAAAGCTCAAGGGCAGCTACCAACTGCCCAAACTGTCAGACAGCTCAAACTGAGATAACTAAAAGACAAATCAGGGCACCAAGTCCTTCAGAGCTTTCCTGCCAACAGAGAGAATGCTGAGCCCTGAAATGACAATGCTTAAAAAAAAAAAAAAAAAAAAATTGTCCCACCCTGGCAGCAACACCACACCAAAAAAACAAGGAGTGAGGGAGGGGGCAGCTGTTGCAGCAGTAATCATTTGAACATCTACTGTTACAGTAAGTTTACTCAGCTATACTGTGTTCCTCATACTGATCAGTACTGCAGTAGTCTTAGCTATATGGGTAGATTGCCTTAGCTTAGTACTTTTGAGAGGGAAAAGAAGAGTCCAGGAGCCCCTAGAGAATGGTCCTTGCAAAGCCTGATGTCGACCTAGAGAAGGAATCATGTTTTGTAAAAGTATGCACAGAGGACCGAGTTGCAGCTTCTAGAATAATCCAAGAATCCTAACCTTCAGAAAAAAAAAAAAAAGATGAAACCAAGGCACTGGCAGAGTTGGCAATGACCCTGCCTAGAATAGTTTTGCTGTAGTAAGTATCAAAAAAGGTAAAACCCTTCGAAAACCCTTTGGAAACAGTCTGCTTTGACATAGGCTATCCCATCTTTGTACCTTCAAAGAAATGAACAATCGATGCGCAGATCTGAAAGACGCAGTTCTGTCAAGATAGTACCAGAGTTCTCCTTGGGCATCCAAGGTATGAAATATCCTCTCTGTCTTATTTTTGAGTTCACGAAAGAAAACGGGGAGATGGATAGTTTAGTTTATGGTAAACCTGATACCACTTCAGGCATAAAAGGATTAGTTCTCAAAGAAAACCTGCCCCTGTGGAAAATGAGATAAGGTTGACTTATCGTAAGAACTTGCAATTCATATCCTTCTTACAGAGGTAAGAGCAATTAGTAAAAACTATTTTCCATGTTAAGAACCTCAGGTTAGCTAGGTTAGCTGGTTCAACTAGAGCAGGTGTTAGCTTCTCTAACAAAAAAGTAAGATCTCAAGAAGAGGCCACCAATTTTCTTAGAGGGCTCTTATGCAAAATTCATTTCAAAAACATTTTTGATCACCTCTTCAGCACAGCGGCCAAAAACTGAATCTCTACGCAAAGATTTTAAAAACTCATGTTTATCATTATCATGAAGGTTCCAAGATCACAGCCATTCAAACCTACTCAAAACAGTACTCTTGAAAAAGTATCACGGTCATGCACACACACACAGTGTAAGAGTATTAACTTAAATTATTTAAAGCAGATTATTCCTTAAAAGAAACTGCAGACAAAACATTCCTTGTGCTTTCACAATTTGTCAGGACAAACCTTAATATAATGAGCCTGCCAATTCAAAATTTGAAAATAAAAGTTGCAGAAGCATACAATTTTTCCCATACTTAACTTTCCCATCCTTATCAGAAATGGGATTGGAGTTAACTAAGTGTTTAAGGATTAAGTGAGGATTAATTAAAGCTATAGATGCTGGATCAGGTTTGGGTAGAACGTGACAAAATTACAAAGATTGTACATCCCATCTGCCTTTTTAAGGGGCAGCTGGGCTGACTTGTCAGGAAAATTGGAGGCAGTAGCACATACACTGGCACATTCTAGAAACAGTCTCAGAGAAAAAGCCTACCTTCCCCAGGAATAGTTAGAAACTGAGCTCTCCTCTGAGCTTGAATGAGAAATCTGAAGAGAAAACCATGTACCTGTCTCTTCATCCTCCTGTTCAGATTCATAATCTTGAACCTCTTCAGGAAAGGAGGCATGTCTCTTGTTTTTACCAGAAACTACTTTACGTGAATTAAACCCTGAGCCAGATCCAGTAAACTACTCCTGTCTAAGGAAATTTGAGAAGTATATACATGCTTAGCGTCTTCTGCGTGGATACGTGCATGAATGGACGTACCTTTGTTGAAGGTTGTGCGTCAGGCCTGGCAAGCCGGTACGTAAAAATCAACTGCCAATCATTAGCGGACCGGAGTTTCGCTGTGGCGAACCCTAAGCAGGAAAAGCCGAAAGACACAAACAAACAATACATGCTTAATTTTCTTTTGGTTTTTGACAGGAACACTGGGACCAACTGTATTATTACTGACAGAAGCAGCTTCCCCAGGGATGGGAACAACATTCTGACAAACCAAGGAAGCCTTCCTATTCCTCTCCAGGGCCAACAACAGTGGCTTTCCTTTGTCTACTGAGGGACCCCAAAAGCCACAGAGGACATGGCTAACCCTGCTCCACAGTGGATTTAGCTGCTACACCAGAGGGATCCAGGGTAAAGGATAAGTGGCCTGATGTAAAACTAATGGCTACAGCAGAGTCACCCACCTGTGGCTGAGGCGGATTGCTAACCTGATGTGAAGGCACAGGCTGATTGCCTTTTTCTTTTCATGTCTGGAAGGAGGACTAACATGGGACAGATTGTTCCATGGTCAAGCTGAAAATGGTCTCTTTCCCAGGGAAAACACGCAGGAAATGCCTGTAAAAACAAAAAGTTTTTAAAAGTCACCGAAAAACAGAAAGGATGTGGAAACACTTTGCCAGCCCCACAAAGTAGAACAAGACAATTTCTACACAGAAAAAACATTTTTTCAGTTACTTTAAACAACTTTTTAAACTGATAAGAAAAAAAGAGAGCACCTGTTTAAACGTACAATAAAGTCTCATGAGTCTGTTAAAACAAGACAACTATAAAATAACTTTGTTGAAGAGGAAAGTATCAATAATAAAGTTATTAAATGGAAGTTTTTTTTCCCCCCAAAAGGGAACTTATCTGCCCTGCAAAAGATCATCACAAACCAACTGTCGATCCTCAAACTCAGAAGCAGCATACTCTTCAGTCTCAGTAAAGTTCTGAATGGATCTGTGCCCAGACTTGTCTTTTAGTCAGCTCAGCTAGAGTTACCTGACAGTCTGGATGCACGGAACATGACCTGAAGCTTTGGAAGCTGGCCGCTTTATGCTTGGGCAGGATATAATCCATATAGCTAAGACTACTGCAACAGTGATCAATATGATGAGCTTTCACTTTTATCATCAAATACAAAAAGGCATTTACTGCTTCAGGAATGTGGGAAAAACATTCCTTCTGACAGAGGAAATTCTTTGAATGGAAAAAATCCTATCATCACTAGGAATTCTCTAAAGAACACAAGGAGACGACCAAAAAAACACTCTTATTTAATAAGTGATTCAATATATACAGTTTTTTTTTTGTAAATAGGCCAAATGGTCACTATTCCTATACAAAACATAAGAAAGAAAAAAAAAATACCAACATTAAACAATGCGAGAGGACACTGGGACAGAATTAGGTTTTTATCCAGAGAGGTGTGTTAAACTTACCATAACAGAAGATGTTCTAATAAAATCAGTGATGCAGTAGCCTACGCTATACAGGTCTTACCACTACTACACCTAGATTCCAAAACGCGAAAGGCACTGTCCACATGTTCTAACAATTAAGGAACTGAAGTAGAACTCCATAAAAGACAGTAGGAGTGCAAAAAGCTTCAGAGCAATATCTACCCAGGAGAGACAGAGGCAAGAGCCCTGAAGAGCAATGCCAAGAAACAAACCAAACAGTAACTATATACAAATACGACTGGACAAATCCACACCCTAGCAACACCAAAGAATGCAAGTAAAAAAAGACGGTCGGAGGGAGGGGAGGTTAATGCATTAGCAACCTATTTGAGCATCCACTGTTATGATATGGTAAGTTTCATTTATTTATTTATTTTAAATATTTGGCATTTGCTTGCCACGAAAGTCTGACTGGGCATGAATCCAGCTTTCAGTGGAGGCCCGGGGAGAAAAGCTCCAACATATACAGTTCAATTCATTAACTACATACAGGATAAATAAAGTCAGATCAGAAAATCATACAGTGAATATTAAACAATCACAGGATATTGAAAACCTACTAAAGTACAATCAATAGTGATAACCAATACTAAAGATGTTAAGCATTTTAAATATGGGCAAAAGACTAAGAGAAAGAAGAGATACTGCTGCTGATGAGAGATTAGGAGTTACTGCAGGGGCTAATAAGAGAAGGGAGGAAAAGAAAAGAGAAAAGGAGAAAGAGGGGGCAGAAAGGAAGAGAAAGAGTAACAGGTAGTGTCAGGCCTGGTATAAGACATGTACACAGCCAGGAGTCAAGGGGAAATCTCTTTAAAGATTGTTTGAATATATGACTACAAGGCATTGCTTTAATATCTGTAGGAAAACTGTTCCAGACCTTGGCTACCGAGTAGGAATACTGGCAGTGACCAATAGATTTTTTCAGTTTATGGATTTCAAGGAGGTATTTCTCAGATGAGCGAAGAGGGCGATTAGGGAGGTAATGGTTAAGAATGGTGCTGGTTCTTGGCAGGATGAGGATTTATATACCATTTTATGAGCAAGGAGGACTTGGGTAAACTTGAGGTAGTGAGGTAACTCAAGCCAGTTTAAATATTTTTGGAAGGAGCAGTGGTGGGAGCTGTATAACTGATTGTTACTGAGCCAGTTATCAATAGAACTGAAAGACTGCTGAGTGATAGATTCTAACTGGGAAGGACTATTAGATGCACAAACAACAGTGGAATCATCTGCATATTGTACAAGTGTAGCTTGTTGGGAAGCTGTATGTAGATAATTTATAAATGTGCCAAAAAGGAGAAGGCCAAGTACGGAGCCTTGTAGGATGCCTGTATTAAGCGGAAGAAGAGAGCCATTTAACTAATTGTAGCTAGTTAGTTGGGGAGCTACAAAACCAAATGACTGTTGTACTGGAAAAGCCTAAAGCAGGTAATTTTGAGTGAAATAAACCACAAGTAAAACCAAATCACAGGCTTTAATAAAAAGAAAAAACAATCTCTAGCACCTCGGCTTTCAAGAAGCCTTCCAGGAGTAAAATACACTGAGAACCACTTCCTTTATATACATGAAAAAGTCCTCCCTATTCATCAATTACATAATTAAAACAAAGAATTAAATAATTAAACTAAACAAAATATTTCCAGCAACACTCTGTATTCAGCCTACTAGTGGTCAGTGTGGAGGACTTCAAAATGAACAACGCTTCTTTACAAAGGAACTTTCTTTTCATATCATAGTTTCCTTGTTCATCTTCAACTATTTCTAAAACAGTTGCCTTCAAGCTTTCTGAGTTACTGTCATGGAAATCCAGAGGGATTTACGTGATTATGAGAATGGTACAGCCTTTTTTCAGCTGTGATGAAAGTGTTCGCTTTCAGCAACAGGAAGTGAAACAGAATCAACATAGCAGTGCTTCATCTTGCAGTGACATCAGTAAATATTACAGTGATTTGGACAGTGAAGAAGCTTATCCACCTCTCCCAGAACCTAGAGGTAACAATTATATATGGGATACTTTCCAGACTTTTACTTGTGGTTTATTTTATTTTTATAGTAATTTTGTTTGTTGTTGAATATTTTTGAGAGTAGTTTGGTATATGAGACTGTATCCACAGCTTTACAGACATCTAAAAAAAGGGAATAAACTAAGTTATCTCTGGATTTAATGACGTGGTCCAAAAAAAGGCAACAAGGACAGTTATTGTACTATGATCTGGCGAAAGCAGTGTTGAGTAGAGGTTAATAGATTTTTTTGGAATAAGTATTGTAAAAATTGTTTATGAATACATTTTTCTAAGATCTGGGAAAGATGGGACAAGATTGCAATTGGTCTGAAGTTAATTACTTCAGTGGAGTTTCCCCCTTTATGAAGAGGAATGATGTAAACTTTTTTCCTGAGATATGGGCATATAATTCATGAATGGATCGATTGATCAAGACAGAGGACTGGGTAGGATCGGGCAAAAATCTTTAGATATTCATATAGGAGATTGTCTACAGAGGGTGAGAGCAGGGCTTAAGTTTGTGTAATAAATTTTTTATACAGAAGAGAAAGACTTTAAGTTGAAAATGGCATTGTTAGAGCCTTGATGTTTGTCAGGGGTGGCAGGATTCTGTAGGGAGTTTTGGGTGAGGGTGGTTATTCAGCCTATAAAATGGAAGTTAAATTTAGAAGCAGTTTCCAAGGGTAAGATGTCTCAAGGCGTCTTATAGGTAACTAGGAGTTCCAGGGTGTAATATTTTTCTTGACAGAACACCAACATTTTTGAGGGTTGTGTTTTTGGTTATCCGGTGGGCTGAAGTAATAATACTTCTTATCAGTAGTAACTTGTTTTGTCATGTTTCAAAGTTGTTTGTAGGTCTGTAGGTGAGCTTGAGATTTGTATTTTTGCCAGTTTCTCCAAGCTTTGCCTCTCTCTCTCACATCGACTGTCTACTAGAAGGGGACAACCAGGGTGATTGGGTGAATTTAACTCTCTTTTTTCTTATAGGAGTGAGACTATTGCGAATGTCAAGATATAATATAAAATTTTAGAAAAGTATTAACCAGTTGTAGGGAACGGAGGATGGACCAATTAATATTATTAATTATGGATGTCATTAATCTTAGAACTGAAATTTGAGAGGTTATGGCAGTCTTTATAAATGTGCTGTTTGATATAGTGAGCTACCAGTCTCTGAACACAGGTGGGATAGTGATCACTGAGATAGTTTGGGAGGGTTTTTGGAGAGTCGTAAAGCTTTGAATTTCAGACTAGGATCCAATCCCAGTGTTACTAGCTTTGCTGAAGTGAGTGTGGAAGTTATGAGTTGCTAGAAACTGTACAGCTTGATACTACTGGAATGGTAGTCTGATGTGAATGTTTGCCAGTTAATGCTGACATCACCAAAAATTATTTCATGTGAAATAAAACTAGATACTCAGTGTAGGATTGTCTTCTAGAATAGGGATGTTATTTCCTGGGGAAACATAACTGTAATATGTTCAAACACAGATCGCTGTTGCAGCAGCCTAAGCTGTATGGGCAGAATACCATAGTTTAAAGAAAAGGACACACAGGCAGGAATCCAACAGACAGACATCAGGAGACCCTTGAGAATGGCCCTAGCCTGTTCTGGACCTGGAGAAGAAATCCAGTTTGTAGTGCTTTGTAAAAGTGTGTACAGATAGTTACAATACTGCTTCTAGAGTCCACCATTTTCCAGAAAGCTACCAAAGAAACCAAACCTTGTGGAATGGCTTGTAACCCTGCCTGGACTGGCTTATTATGGCGAGTATAACAAAAAAATCAACGATTAAACCACTTGGAAATGTTTTTAAAACTGGCTGTTCTTTCCTCTTACTTTCATAAGAGAGAAACATCTTTCCTGAAGGTTAAAGTTTTGTTTAAGTAGTATTAATGCTGCCTGTGGACATCTAGTGTGTGAAGGTCTCTTTCCCCTTTATTCTTTGGTTCAGGAAATAAAACTGTGAGATGAATACCCTGGTTAAAGTAAGCTCTGAGACCACATTAGGCATAAAAGTAGGATGTGCTCTCAAAGACCCTTCTTCCTGTGGAAAACAAGGTTGGGTTGACTTACCATAAGAGGATGTAATTTAGATACTCTATTAATAAGATGTTAGAGCAATCAGTAAAACAATCTTCCATGTTCTAAACCTTAATTCAGCCTTGTGAACTGATTTAAAGCGGATACAGTAAGCTTCTTGAGCAAAAGGTTCAGATCCTAAGGAGAAGTCATCCTGTTTCCTAGGTGGAAGAGTAAGTAAAACCCCTTTCAAAAACTGTTTAACTTAAGTACTTTTACCGAGAGAGGATCCAACAGCAGACAATAAGAAATGGCTGACAAAAGTACCTTGATATACGAATACAAAAGGCTTTTGGAAAATAACTTGTACAAAGTGAGAGACAGGTGCAGTCAGGCCTGAAGAGGATCCTGGTTCGATTGGCACCAACTAGATAATATTTTCCACTTCCACATAATCGATTTTCTAGTAGCAGGTTCTCTAAACTAATTTATGAGCTGATACAAATCCACAGAAAAAAGTGCCTAAAAGGTATCAAAATTATATCATCCAGGGAGTTTGCTGAGTCTCTAGATTGGGCTGTATATCAAACAACACCTGTTGTGTGTGCATAAATCCATTCTGTAGGGAAGCTTGTCGTAATTACCATTAGCCAAACTGAAAAAGGAGAATCACAGATACCTTCGCCAAAAATGAGTCATCATCAAAATGTCTGGAGCATCTTTCTGGACCTTTAGAAAAAAGTACAGTTGTGTAAAATATTACAACAGTAGAAGACCTTCTCTTCACTGTTGCAGTATTGCTTACACTAGGGATTTCCTGACATGGGCAGCCCAATGTTCAGCGAGTATACCAAACCCTTAGGTTGTTATAAGGATGCTGTATGTATGCTCCCCACTCATAGCATAGGGCATAAAGGTGACGTATGGATGTACCTTCCTAAGAACTGAAAAGCCTCAAAAAGAACAGCCCAAGGAGTAAAAGAGGAACATGTGCATCCAAAAGGAAAAAAAGAAAAAATGGGAAGGAGGGAGTGTGCAAATACAGAAACAGGGAAGAGGACATCTACTGTTAAGCTAGGAGTTTACAGATCTGTACAATATCCTTCCACTACAGAGAGTATAAAAGCTCAACAGAAAATTTGGAAAGAGGAAGAGCCAGCACAGCCCTCAATAAAGCCATGCAGGAAAGCCCTGGCAAATCTGGCTCTGGCCCTGGAAACCATATCCAACTTATAATGCTTGGTAAAAGTATGCACAGAAGTCCAAGTAGCTGTCTCAAGGATGGCATTGGTATCCAATCCTTTGAAAAAAGGACCAGGACATGCCGCAGACCTGGTAGAATGAGCCTTAACAGAAGTAATAAGAATTTTCCCATGAAAAGTAACAAAAGGAAATGGCCTTAGAGATCCAAGAATAAATAGTTTGCTTAAAACAACCAAATGTAAAGACCTAAGATGAAAAGAAACAAAAGGGATGTTCAGTTTTATGGATGGCTTTCATATTATCTAAATAAAATCTAGTTGTCTAAGCAAATCCAAGCTGTGAAGAACCTTCTCATTAGCAGACTGCAGAGAAGGGGAAAAAAAGTGGGCAAATTAATAGACTAAGACACAACTCATTAACCACCTCAGGCATTAAAGGAGGACTGCACAAAGAGATGCCCTGTCCATATGAAAAACCAAAAAAGTAGGTACAGCCATAAGGCCCCAAAGCCCAGACACCCATTTAGCTGAAGTAAGGGCTAAATGAAGAACAGTCTTCCAAGTACAGTGGTGTAAAGAAGTTGAAGGCTCAAAAGGAGCCAGTCAAATTTTCAAGAACAAAATGAAGGTCTCAGGAAGGAGGAATAGGCTTTCTGGGAGGCCTAATATGAAGTATACCTTTAAGGAATTGTTTGACCTCAAATCTAGAAGCTATAGGAGGAGTTAAAGGAAGACAAGCAGAAACAGCTGAAAGATGGACTTTAAATAAAGAATGTGCCAACCCAGCATTGAGCAATTTGCACACAAAAAAAGAGAGAACCAAAGGAACTTCCACAAAAAGTGGTTCTAGATTAGCAGCAAGACACCAAACAGAAAATCTCTCAAATTTGGGTAAATAATATTTTCTGGTGGTGAGTTTCCTGAAGAACCTGAAGCACGCCCTCAGAAAAAAGGTGCCTAAAAGGAATCAAAACCCTACTACCCGTAGTGTCAGTTGAAGAGTGGACAAGTGGGGATTGATGAGAGATCACTTGCTTGTGTGAGTAGGTCCACCCTGTGAGGGTAACTTGTGGTGATTGCCCTTTTCTAAGTGCAGAAGAAGGAACCAATGCTGTCTGGGCCAAAAGAGGCCACCAACAAGATTTTGGGAGAGTCTTGTTCTATCTTGAACAGAACCCTTGGTATGAGAGGAAGGAGAGGGAAGGCATATAGAAACATCTCCTTCCAGGAAAAACAGACTGCACCCACCTTCCAAGCTAGAGGACATGAGACTCTGGTGCAAAAGAGAGGAAGTTGTCTGTTCAGAGGGGAGGGTAAAAGATCTATCCGAGGAATACCCTACTGTTGGACAATGACCTGAAACATCTCTGTGAAGCATCCATTCACGAGTCTGTGTTATGGACTTGCTCAGATAGTTTTCAACAATGCTCTGTTCTGAAGGCATACAAGCAGCCTGAAACGTCACTTGATATGGGGCAGCCAAATCCCAAACCGGAAGAGCTAGTCTGTAGAAAAGGTAATACCATGACTCCCCCTGCTTGCTGATACGCCAAATCGCCGTGGTATTGTCTGTAAGACTTTGAGGGGCCATGGAAGGAAGAGAGGATGGAAGGCCTGAAGGGTCAGAAGAGCCCTCATCTCTTTGATGTTGATATTGTCCTTCTGATGATGGGCCCTGAGCCTTTATAGGGCCGAAAGAAGCTCCCCATACCACGTCTGAGAGATGCAAAAATAGTTCCTGAGCGGGGACTGGAGGCTGAAAAGGAAACCCTTGGCTGAGAGATAGTTGAAGAATCCACCAGTGAAGCTCTAGCTTGAGGCATAGAAGAGGAGGAATCGGAAAGTCCAAAAGATGAGAATGTTGAAGCCAGACTGACTTTAGGAACCCCTGTAACTTTCTCATATGAAGCCTGACATGAGGAAGCATAGAAATGGTGGAAGCCATGTACCCCAGAGTCCTTAGAAACTCCCTGGCTGTAACTGAGATCAAAGGAAGAAGGGACTGAATAAATGCAATCAGAGTTAAAGCCTTGGGAGGAGGAAGGGATGCCAGCATAGAAATGGTCTCGAGTCTGCATCTAAGAAAACTATGATTGAGTCGTCGTTAATAAATTGACTGTAAACCTTAGGTTGTGCAAGAGCCAAACAGCATAGTGAAGGTACTGAAGCAAGGTCTCTGGAGAGGATACAAAGAAAGATCTGTATTCCCCTCATCCTGCAGAACATAATCACAGGAGTGAGACATTTGGTGAAGACCCTTGGGGCAGTAGAAAGCAGAGAACTGAAAATACAAGGAAGAAACAGAGAAACGTAAAAAATTCCCGAAATGGGGATGAATAAGAATATGGAGATAGGCATCCTTAAGATCCAGACAGACTATGAAGGCCTGAGGTAGAAGAGGAGTAAGCACAGTTTGAAGTGATGGCATTCGAAAGGTAGGAACCTTTAAAAAGGTGTTGAGTTGAGAAAGATCCAGAATGGGTCTTCCAGGTGACTTCTTTCCTAAGCACTGTAAGCACTGTGGAATAAAATCCCTTCCCCTTTTGAGGAGCAGAAACTGCATGAATGATGCCTTATGAGTGGAGGCTCTATCTGAAGGACATCCAGGAAAAAGGGCAGCTATTCCTGAGGAGGTTGAGGAATGCCCAAAAGAGAAGGAAGGGATTTCTATACCATGTAAAACCCCTGACGAAAGCTGGACAGAACTCAAGAATCCTGAGTGATCCTTAACCAATTGTGAAGAGATGAGGAAAAATGAAGACACAGAAGAACATGGCTTAGGAATGAGGGACGAAGAAAGTCAGACAGAACCTGGACTGTCTGGAAAAGGAGGCTTCTGAGCTGTAGGAGTCCAAGTAGGCTTAGGAAGAGCCCTTCTAGAACCCTTTTACCTTTGGGAGACTATATGTACAAAAGCTATGGTAGGATAATTCCTCTGAAATTTGGGAACAGGAAAACAAAATTATGTTTCAATTCCTGCATAATCATATCCCTCTCCTGAAGAGACTTGGAAAGCTCAGCAGCTGCAGAACCAGTGATTTTTACTGTACAAAGAAGCACTTCATTTATTTGACATTTGTTGACTGGGCCTTTTTTCAGCAGAGGCCCGAAGCGAAAAGCTCCTAAAAGTACAAGTAACAAAATTAATCACACAACAGAGTTACAACTAAAACTACAATAATTACAATATGTATGAGATGCATGTTGAAACAACATACTAGAAAATGGTCATTAAACTGAAAAAAATAATATAGTATGAAGTTTCATACAATAGTAAGCAGAAAGAATCCATCAATTTGGCCTTAACATCATCAGGCAAAGGCTGAAGGCAAAGCCAGGAATAACGCATTAACATAGAACCAAACCAACACCTCTAGAAGAGGCATCAGCTGCATCATAACTACATTTAATGGAAGGGGGAGACACTTGAGAAGAGAACCCCAACAAAGAGAGGGCTGAAGCTTTCCCTCAGAATCTGGAAGGTCTGAAATAGCTCGAAAGGCCTAAGAGAGAAGGGCTAAAACATACCCAGTCACATGGATCTGGTAATTCACAGCCCAAAAGGCCAAGGTAGCGGCAGTGTACACCTTTTTGTCCAATCTTTTCATGACCCTACTGTTCTTAGGAGGAAGCAGTTTAGAAGAAGGCAAAAGCTTTGAGGCTTACAAGAAGAAAACACAAATAACAGAAGGGTCAGCAGAGGGACACTTGTAAAGAAATTTACAATCATCAGGCACCTTCTAAAACATTTGTTTTTTTAGTAGGAGGGGGTGGGAATCAGGAGCCTGAGAAACTGGTGAAAATATATCCAACAAAGCAGCAAGAACAGGAGGAACAGCAGACAGCTTACGAGAGATAGTATCCCCAAAGGAAATTTCCTCAAAAGAAAAATCTGGACTAAGAGTCTTCTTCCTTAGAACCATAATCCAATAGAGAGGGAATCTGAGAAGAATTGGACAAAATCATCAGAGTCTAATTCCTTATTGGAAGAATCCTGCTCCCTGGGCCTCTTAAGAGGAGTAGAGAACCAAGGGGGGGGGGGTTAAGAACAGAGACTGACTGAGGGGGCTTCAAAGCTATGAGAGCATTAAATAATCCCTGTGTAAAATCCTGACAATCACAGTGAGGAGGATCTTTAGGAGCAAGTGAAATGTGCTTTGCCTTCTGCTTCTTTAAAGGGATGTCAGCCCTAAACATCTTAGGAGGCTTTGACTGCCAACATTGAATCAATGTAGTGGGAATAGCCTCCCCAACAAGAATCTGCTGAACACTCCTTGGTCTCTCGGATATTTTCAGTAGTGGTTCCCCCTGAACATCTTAAAGGACGTCTGCAGAGCCTCTGAGGATGTGCAAGCAGCTGGATCCATGCCGGCCTCCAAACCAGTCACGGCAGAGGAATCCAACGGACAAGCCAGTTGATCCTTCAGGCTTTCACTAGCCTTGAGAGAGATGTCCAGGAGAGGTGGCACAGCAGTAGAATCCGACCTTTTTTAACCTTCTTCGCAGAAGGTTGACCCTTGGGTTGGGAGGATTCCACCACTGCAACCTGCACCAACAATTTAAGACACTGGTTTTCCAGGTACATGGGTAAGGAGAAGAGACAACTAATAAGAGTTTTAGGTGCAAACACCTGACAGATAAGGCAGCATGTATGGTCTTGAGAACCACCCAAGCAAAACAAACACTGCTCTTTATGAGGAATCTGTCTCCCACACTGCCATCTTCCCTTTCTGGATGACATGTAAACTTACAACCAAAAGTAAAAGGTAAGAAAAAAATCAAAAACCCAATGGGGCACTTATTTGAAACAGCTTGGTAACCAGGCGCCTAAGGAACATTTAAACAGAATATTGAAGATTGCATTCAGACTGACGGGCAAAGATGTTCTGAGGAAGGTACCTCTGTACATCACCTTTATGCCCTATGCCATGAGCAGAGAGCATACATGTGACATCCCTATAACAACCTAAGGCTTTCGTACACTAGCTGGAAGTCGGGCTACCCTTGGCAGGGAATCCCTTAGTGTAAAGAATACTGCAACTTTGACATGGAAGAATATCCCTAGGTATCACTGGAAAGAGTAGAAAAAGACTGCACATAAAAGAATATATCCTACCATGGGAAAGAGAAAGCATTTGTCTTCTAGACCTGTTTCCAAGGAGTCCTACAGTAGAATTTCTTTAGTTGCCTGTTCTGATGGGAGGCAAACAGACCTATATGATACATTCCCCATGGTTGGATTAATTCTTCAAAGACTCCAGGAATAAGTTTCTATTTGTGGGGGTCTGCTGCGGTCCTGCTAAGCTTGCATGTAACCAACTTTTGCTCTGATGGCATATATGAAGAATGAAAAGCCAAACTGAACCTATATGTTACCTCAAAGGATATCATAGCAAGTTTGCAAAGGTGGTAAGATATGGTAACCCTCACACACCAGTTTATATACCACATGACTGTATTATCTGTGTGCACCTGCAGACATCCTGAGGACCAGAGATGATTCAAAGCCTTCAAAGCAATAGCTGTCAAGATCTCTCTGATACTTATGTACTTGTCTGTCTACAAGATCCCACAGAGGTTGTACCCTTTTGAAAGTGCTGTCCACACCACATCTGAAGTGTGTGTGCGGCAGACTGGAAGGGGATCAAAAGAGAGAATGGAAGACACAGACTGCAAGCTAACTGGTGAGCCCACCATTGAAACTACCTCTTTACAAGCCCTAGAACTGGGCTTTGAAAAAACAAAAGGTATATATACAGAGTCCAGAGTGACCTGAGATACGACTGTATTTTCCTCAGGTGTAGTCTTTCCAAGGAAAGCATGCAAATCACTGTACCCCAAAATCCTAAGAAACTCCGTTGTAGCAGTATGACTTTGGCTGAAGGAACTAACGAAAAACTGCTGAAGCAAGTTTACTCTGGAGAAAGAAGCACTCTTCCAGAGTCTAACAAACATCCCAAGAGAATCATTCTGTGAGAAGGGATGAGAGAAGACTTTAAATACTTGTAGTCAAATCTGAGTTTTCAAATACACTTTCAGAAGTGCTGCTAGAGACTTTTGACAGCAGAAAAAAAGTCTGCAAAGATAAAACACCTGTTCAAATATGGAAAAATGCGAATACCTTGAAGTCTGCAGTAAGCAATGATTGGAGCTTGGCATTTTTTGTAAATACCCTTGGTGCAGTGGGCACACTAAAGGGTAAAACAGAGAACTAATAATGCAAGTCAGATACAGCAAATCTTATGAAATGCCCTGTAATGGAGATGTGATAATAGGCATTCTTTAGATCCAGCTTTACCATGAAAGCTACAGGGGGAAGGGGGAATCAAAGGTGCAAGAGACATCATGTGCTGCAGGATGGGAGCGAATCAGACCGGATTCTCTGGACAAGATGGATTACCTTCAGAACTCTACTGTCTGAGACAACCTGATGGCACAATGGGAGATAGTCTCAGAAGTGTAGAAAGATTGCCAGTGTGGAGTGAGGGAGCCTGAACAAGCTGACAGTCTTGCTGAGGGGACTGTCCTTTTTAGAGCTTCCTTTCCAGTTTTATTTTTCTTTCTCCAACAGTGTTTACTGACCCTTTGCTGCTTAAATTGCTTAATGGAGAAGGGCAAATTAATATTTCTTCTGAAAAGGGAGGGTATACTGATATTAGACGATCCTTGAATCAATTTTCCCCTTTCATCACACCTTTTAAGCACCTCAGCTGAAGTAGGGTCAAACAGGACCAATTTATCCAAACAGAATTTAAAATCTCAGATTTATATTAGTAAGATTTTGAGAATGAAGCCAAGCAAATCTCCTCAAAACAGATCTAAAATCTGCAGCTCTGGAGGAAGAATCAGCAGCATTTTAGGCACATTTTATATGCTTAGTCACCTGAGGTCATGGAAGCATTTAATGAATTATTTACTTCCGAAGGCTGACTAGCCATTAACTTCTGCATGTTCTCAAAAGAAAATAATAAAAAATTAATGTACAAGCTTCACAGTTTAAAATTCTGAAAGTTAAAGTACACTCTCTTTGAGAGTCCCCTTATCCACTGTTTTCCCATCCATGTCAGGGTTAATGGAGTTAGCAGTTGTAATCTGTTTGGCAGAAACATATTTGGATAGAAAGATAACTGTCAGATTTGCTTTAGAATTATAAAAAAGGTACGTGTGCAAAGGTGTTGCCAAAACAGATAGCTTTACATCAATATGGTTTTGGGGAAGAAGGCAAACATTTGACATTAATAGACAAATGATGATCCAGGGTGGCCGTGGTAGCACAGCGGTTAGCGTTGCTGCCTCATAGCAAGAGGCTCTCCGGTTAGATCCTTGGCTGGGGTGCCTTCTGTGCGGAGTCTACATGTCCTCCCTGTGGTTGCGTGGGGTTCCTCCGCATGCTCCGGTTTCCTCCCACATCCCAAAGACATGCTGTAGGTGGAGGTGGGCTGGATACTCTAAATTGGCCCTAGGCATGAGTGGGGCATGTGTGTGCCTTCTGTAGAAGGTTGGGCGCTGGGCTGGCAACTCGACACCGTAAAACTCCACTGCCAATCATGAGAGGACAGGTGATTTGCTGTGGTGACCCCTAACCGGGAAAAGCCGAAAGAAGAAGAAGAAAAATGATGATCCAGAGGGAACCAAAGTGCAAGAAAATATCACTGCTGCTGGTGGGTCTTGATGCAGAGAAAGCATTCGAAAGAGTAAGACAGGATTTTAGGAATAGGGCAACGGAAGCATTTGCATTCCATTTACATAAGGTTAATTAGGAGGCTATATGAAGGATCGGAAGCAAGAATTTAAGTGGAAGAGTTCCTTTCTGCCAAGCTGTGTTTGAACAAAGGAACCGGGGGCAGGTGTGTCCCCCCCCCCTTTATATTTGGAGCCATAGGCAAGGAAAGTAAAGGACACTCAAACTCTATGCTATAAATGGTACAGTAATCAAGGAACATTGGCTTTATTTGCAAAAGACTATTTTGTACCTGATAAACACAAATGCATATCACAGTATTGTGGAATATACTGAAACTGTTTCAAGTCTTTTTGGCATATAAAATTAGAAGACATGGATATTCTACCCCCTGCAGCATAAGCCACCTCAGTCATTATGGCTACATCTTATTAATAAAGCAGAATTACAATGTCAAAACATCGATGGAAAAATGGAAACTGCTTCTTAAACTAAACATTTTGGCATATTCTTGTGTATGTACATTTGTGTGTATATACATATATGCAATTTGTTTTTAGCACATCCTTCTAACTTACGTTTTATTTAGTTCTTATGTGATCCTATTCAAAATGCCTGCAAATGGTCCATTGAAATCAGTGCACTACACCAGTAATGAAAAATAACTAACTAAATAAAAGATAAAACAAAGGGTATAGCCACAAATTATGTACCCACACATGAGTTAATTCAACAGCACCCTTACTTATGGTGACACCATAAGATGAAATATTTAGGAGCATGGATTAAAAAGGCTTCAGTTATGGCAGCTATGTGGGAAAAGGCTAAACAAAATGTAAAACAAAAACTGAGAAAATGGAAGCTCTTGTTTATGGATATGGATAGTAAAATGCAAGCAGTGAAAATGCTTTTAGTCCCTTTAGTTTTCTACATGGGTCAGTCATTTTATTTTAATCAACCAGTGAAGAAGCTGCAGACAATAATAAAAACATGAAGGAATTTAACAGGGAGGGGAAGAGGGCAAGAGTTAAGTGGGATAAGTTGATCGTTCCAAAAGAGCAAGGTGATTTAGGATAATCTGATTTGAAGGGATAGTTTAGAGCTACACACAGAGACCCGCACAGATTTTACATGTATAAACACAAACTGAAGGTTATAACCTGAATTGGTGGGGGGACGTTCAAGAAATAAGGACAGAGTGGGATTTTGTATGCAGATCCTTATGGAGAACCACCACCACCATATAGATTACATTAATAAAGTAGCAGATAGCATTTAAAGAACTATCCCAAAATGAGAATGGATAGATGAGACTTTTCTGAATGGGACAACAGCAAGTAGGCGTACAGAAAAAAAAAAGCAAGGGGGTGGAATTTACTGGAGAAAACTGGAAAAGGAACCAAAGCAGTGAGAGCAAACAACTAGAGAGGGAAAGGTAACAGAGTGGGATGAAGCCAATAAGACATTTGGACTGCAGGTTAGCGACTGCCTTCACTATCAGTGACTGATATCAGAGTATAGACAAACAGAAAGGGATAGGGGAATCTTAAGTGAAAGACCTGATCTGGTAAAGTTTTTAGCTGAATCTAGATCAAAAACCACTGTTAAAAAATGGATAATCAGTAGGGCATATAAAATACTGCATGACAATTACAAGAGTCAAGCAGATGATTAGAAAAGATTGGAAAAGCAATTTACAAGGGATAAACACATGTATGGCTTTCAGGTTTGCAAAGTCCAAAAGGTTTAGAATATTTCCTTAGAAGAGTTTGAATAGATATTTTTATACCTAAAGCAGCCTTCAAAAAGTTTTCCTCTAGTAGACAGTAAATGTTGGAGGTGTGGCAAGAAAGAAACAGTTAACTAAGAAAAAGAAGTTATGTCTTACCATAACGTTCCATCTGTATTGTTGACCTCGTTCAGTCATTACGCCTGGCTTATCGGTTCCGATCTTGGAACCGAGTCGGCCATCTTCCAAGCTCGTGACAGCCACAAACTCTCAAGCTAAACTCTTACCCACAATTCCCCTCTTCCTGTTACCTCAGATTGAGTTTGCAAGTCAAAGGAAGTAGAGGCTACCTCTGGTCAAAGGACCTAACGGAACCGGATGATGAGATCCATTATAAGCCTCAAGAGGGGGAAGTAGGGAGGGTCGTAATGACTGAACGAGGATCAACAATACAGATGGAACGTTATGGCAAGACATAGGTTCATAGGTTCATTCTTTATCTGATATTGTTAATCCTCGTTCATTCCTTTCGCCTGGGGCAGTGCCCCCAGCCACCTTTATTCCTGGGAGGCTCTCATGGAAGGACATTCCTGAGCACCACTGAAACAAAGGACACTCTTCCTCTGGAGGTCAAATACAATTTGTAATGGCTGATGAAGGTATTATGTCTAGCCCAAGTTGCAGCTGCACAAATGTCAGGTAAAGAAGCTCTAGCATGGAAGGCAACAGACGTTGCAACCAACCTAGTGGAATAAGACCTAATGGCTGCAGTCAGAGGGATATCGTGAGTTTTGTAAATAAATGTTGCACAGTCTTTTAACCATTTAGCCAATGTGACCTTAGAAACAGCACATCCAAGTCTAGGACCAGAATAGGCCAGGGATAGCTGATCTGATTTGAGAGAAGCCTTACTTCTGTCCAGATAGAAACAAATTTGCCTGTAAATGTCAAGGGTATGTAGACAATACTCTCCTCTGTTAGAATGATTGGTAAAGAAAACTGGCAATTCAATAGATAGGTTAATGGACATTTCAGAGATCACTTTTACCAGGAAGGAAGGATTAGTTCTCAATGACACACTATCTTTATGAAAGATTAAGTAAGGCCGTTTAATGCATAGAGCTTGAAGTACAGAGATACGTCTGGCAGAAGTAATGGCGACCAACAACAAAGTTTTCCAAGAAAGAAACTTGCGGTCACATGAAAAAGCTGGTTCAAAAGCAGACTTAGTCAAAGCTTGCAGGACTAAAGACAGATCCCATGGCTGGCTAGGTTCCCTAAAAGGGGGCTTCAAATGATTTACGCCTTTTAGAAAAGTCTTGCATAATTTGTGTGACATAAGAAGAGAGTCATGGACACCACTGTGAAAATTAGATATCGCGGCCAAATTAACTCTAATGGTAGAAGCAGACAGGCCAGATTGGAATAAACTGGACAGGCACTCCAGTACTAAAGGCACTGATGCTGAAAAAGGGTCTTTCTGTTTTTCCTTCAGCCAAATGGTAAACCTTTTCCACTTGCTGAGATAAGTAGCTCTGATGGAAGACTTATGAGATGCAATAAGAATGTCACGTACTGGGGAAGAAAGATCAGTCTGTCTGGCAATCACTGGAAGTGGAGGAGCCAAGCTGTGAGCTTCAGGCTGTTCAGGTTGGGGTGAATCAGGTTCTGCGGATGGGAGATCAAATCCGGAGTTGGATCGAGAATCCATCGTTGATCTAGCAGGTGAGGCCATAAGAAGGGGAACCAAATTTGCCGAGGCCAATATGGCACTATGAAGATAATCTTGCTCTTCAACCGGCGAGCTTTCTTCAGGAACTGGGGAATGAGAGGGAGAGGGGGAAAGAGCGTCCCTGGGTGACTGTCCCTGAGGGGGAATCAGGGAGAAGTAATTGTTGCATTTGTAGTTGGTTGGGGATGCAAAAAGGTCGCAGCAAGGGAGACCCCAGCGGTTGAAAATCTCTGCCACTATAAGAAGATTCAGAGACCACTCGTGCGGTTTCAGAATGCACCTGCTCAATCTGTCTGCTATCACGTTGGAACTCCCAGGAATATGCGTTGCTAAAAGAAAGCGGTTGGTAGCCATCGCCTATTGCCATATCCTCATGGCCTCTCGACAAAGTGGGTAGGATTTGGTTCCGCCTTGTTTGCTGATGTACCAGACTACAACCATGTTTGTCCAACTGTACTGCAATAGTCCCTGACGGAAGGAGGGGATGAAATGCTTGCAACGCTAGAAGCACCGCCCTCAGTTCTAGGACATCTATATGCAGATGAACCTCTAGGTCCGACCACGTGCCTTGGGCTGTCTTCCCCTGAAGATCCCCCCACCCCATCAGGGAGGCGTCCGTGGTTACTGTGGCTTTGGGCTGTTGGGGTGTGAAGGGGCGAGACCATTGTGATGGGTTCTGCAACATCCACCAAATCAAGTCTTTTTTGCATCTCTGAGTCACCCGAATCTGGAATGAGAGAGGAAACTGAAAAGGGTACCACTGGGTGAGCAGTAACCATTATAAAAGCCTCATGTGGAACCTTGCGAGGGGGACAATGGTGATGGAAGTTGCCATGGAACCCAACAGCTGGAAAACAGAATGTGCTGTCGATCTTTCCCTTGAAAAGGATGGGTATGAGTTGTTTTAGCCTTAAGATTCTGTGCTCTGGAATCAATGCCGTGCAGTTCTTTGTATCCAACAGGACCCCAATGAATTCTATGGATTGGGATGGGAATAGGTTGGATTTTTGCCAGTTTATAGTTATACCTAGCCTTTCTGCTGTGTGAAGAGAGTATGCCAGGGCTTTTTCCAATAGATGTCTGGTGGGGGCGGTGATGAGCCAGTCGTCTAGGTATGGAAACACCCGGAATCCTTGCAGTCGCAGGTGAGCTGTAACAACTGCCATGCACTTGGTGAACACTTTGGGGGCTGTAGAGAGTCCGAAGGGCAGTACTTGGGAACTGGTACAGACTGGCTGCCGCACGGAAGCAAAGTAATCTTCTCGATGGTCTGTCCACCTTTATGTGGTAGTATGCATCTTGAAGATCTATAGAGTACATCCAATTGCCTGGCTCCAAGAGTGGGAGGTTAGACTGTATTATGACCGTACGGAATTTCTGTACTTTTACGAATTTGTTTAGCACACTGAGATCCAAAGTCAGTCTACAGTCCCCGGTCTTTTTTGGCACTAAAAATAATCTTGAGTAGAATCCGGATCCTATCTGGTCTGGTGGGACTATTTGGATGACTCTTTCTTAACAGCACTGAAATCTTTAATGCTGGTTCTACCCTTTGACTGGGTGGAACATCGGGCAAGCTCTTTTGGGGGGGGGTGGGACAAAGATCGATTGAATACGACAACCTCTGGTTATTCTCACTCGTACACAAGAATAGGTGGTAATGGTTAGTCATGCAGAAGGGTACAAAGAGAAACGACCCCCAACCACTTCCAGAGGAAAGCAGTTGGGCCACTCTTCAGGAGCGCTGGTAGGACTGGCCAGAGAAAGAATCTCTGGAACCCTGGTTATGCGGACCCTCCTCTGCCCCATAAGGGGCGTCTTCCGTATGAGTTTCCCCCTCTGCCTCTAGGGGAAAATTCGGCTCATGTGTCACGGAAGGAACCCTGAGACTTTTTGTGCCACATCTTCCCACTCTTCTGGTTTCTGAAGAAAACCCACTGAGGGGAAGAACAGCGGACACCCACGGCAGAAAGGGTCTTACCATCCTGTTCATACCCAGCCAGTGTGTCTTTAACCTTGGGTCCAAATAACGAAGAGGCTTCAATGGGAGCATTCGGAAAGGAAGCCTTGAAAGGTTCCGCAAAATCACTCAAGTGCATCCAGGCATGCCATCTCACGACTATGCCTGCACCCACTGCTCTAGCTGCTGCTCCTGAAGCGTGAGAAATTAGGCACATGGAGGAGTTAGAAATCGATTCAAGGGTGGCTAACTGTTTGGCCACTTTGTCCCGGACCTCATCAGACACAGCTCTGGCCATATTTTCAGAGAGCTCAGAAATTAAGTCTCTTTGAAACCTGGTAAAATGTGCCATATAATTCAGGGACCTGACTGCAAAGGTCACTGATGCAAAGGTATGCTTCCCTAATCTGTCCAGTGCCCAGGACTCTTTGCTGGGTGGGTGGACAGTCTGGCTTTCTTCCGCCAGATCCTTCTTTGTTGCGGCTGCCACCAAAAAGGCATCTACAGGAAAACCTTTGGACCAGCGATGCTCACTAACTGGAGGGGACAAGATTTTATCTGGTCTGTGAGGAATGGCGTAAACGGTGTCAGGAGCCTTCCATACACGCTGCACTACAAGCCGGACAAGGTCATCGGCAGGTGGAGTAAACCAAGAGGTAGAGGGCCGGGCATGAAAGGCCTGCAGAAACACAGACTCTTCAGATGTTGGGTTAGAGGGCCGCCAGTCACCTCTCTGCTTAAGTATTTCGAGGATATCTTCAAAGGATACCTCAGAGGGTGACCGAGGGGACCCTTCCCCATCATCAAAGTCTGTGTCTTCCGTGAGGGACTCTTCTGGGGAGTCCACGTGCTTCTTCTTACAAGAACTCTTGCAATGAACTTCCTCAGGGGGAGTGTGTCCTGATGCCGTTTGTACCCGGTGTCCGCCAGGGGTGTCTTGTGTAAATTGTGGCCCAGAGGAGGACGGGGGTACTGACAGCACAGGCTCGCCAACAGATGCAAGAGCCTTCTCCATGATTTGGAAGGCTGGTCCACCCGAGGTCGTCACACCTCACTCAAGCAAATCAGCCTGCCGACTCGGAGTCCCTGGATGGCTGTGAAAAACAATAGTACGTACGTCACAGCTAGCATCCAGAGCAGTGACTGGAGTGATAAGTCTATCCTGCCACAAAGGCAACTGCGACTCCTTAGTGAGGTCCATGAAAGGAGCCGAAGTGAAAGAAGTCTATGCTACAGCAGGGGGCTTCAAAGGCAATGAAGGAGGAGAATAAGTAGGAGTCTTTGGAGAAGGGTGTTCACCTCCAAAGGAAGAGTACTTCCTGGAGGGTTGGATACCTCTGGCCAAAAGCAAATTATCCACAAGACACACCACATCATGTTCCAAGAGGCTTCTAGTGGATCTCAGACATAGCTGAAGGGGAGTCAGGTCTATCCAAGGATGCAGGATACTCTGTGCCCACAAAGGAGTCTTTGGCCAGTGCTAAAATAGGCGTCTGCACCGAAAACAACGGAGCCGTTAAGGCTTGTACTACTGGTGTCTGCACCATGGAGATCATTGGTGCCGAAGGTAAGGTCTGCACAGAGGTCGGTGCCAAAGTGGTAGTTGGTACTATGGTAGGTGCCGAAAGACTCTCTGTGGAAAATGAGGTGGTCGGTACCAAGAGAATAGTCGGTGCCGTGAAAATTGTCGAGTCAAAGCAGGAGCGGGCATCGGAACAGTCATCGACGGCAAAAAGGTCTACATGGAAGAAACCGTCGGTGCCGGTAAGGAAGTTTGAACTGTGGGGGCCCCTCGGTTCCCATGAGGTGTAGGGCACAAAACACGGTGCCGAAGATCTAGGCACCGAAAGCCTCGGGGCAGAGGAAGTCAAATTCGAACTAGAAAATTTGGCCTTCTTAGGTCTTGGTTCCCGATTGTCCCCAAGCAGGAGACGATGGGAGAGACTTGGCCTTCTTGTGTTCATCTCTTTTCTTATGGGAACTAGGAGGGATTGAAGCCTCCGACCCAGAAATAGCCTCTGAAAAGGAAGATTTAAAGTAGCCCCTTTAAAATCAGTTTATTTTTCCTTTCCACCAAAGTTCTGTTAGAAAAATTAGCACATATCCTGCAACACGTGTCAACAGTCAAGTGAGGCACACCCAAACAGTAAACACAATGCATGTGCATCTGAAATAGGCAATTTATGCCCACAATCCACACATCTTTTAAATCCCGGACCACCTTTTTTCTCTGCCATGATAGGAGGAAGGAAGGAAAGGAAGGAAGAAGGTACCAACAATGGTACAAGAAATACCCGAAGGTAAAGCAGGAAAGATTTTACCAATGATGGTAAAGGAGTTACCTCACGGTAAGAAGAAAGAAGGGCTAGAAAAAAACAAAATAGAGTTGCTAGATACGACAGGGCAAGAGATGACTACTTAAAATTAGAACAGAGAATAACTGGCAATACGATAATGTATTATCAAAGAATTTTTACTTAGCTCAAGAGAAGTGGCTTGACACCACTGAATGGCGACACAGCAAATGAAATCTGAGGTAACAGGGAGAGGGGAATTGTGGTTAAGAGTTTAGCTCGAGAGTTTGTGGCTGTCGCGAGCTTGGAAGATGGCCGGCTCGGTTCAGAGGTCGGAACTGATAACCTAGGTGTAATGACTGAACGAGGATTAACAATATCAGATCATACATTCTGGGAGTGTAATGAGTTGGCAGACTTTAAAAATTCCCTCCAGAGTATTCCGTCAAATACTGGAGCAAATGGATGTAACTAAAGAAATGTTTCTTTAGAGATGGACACATATCTGAATTGCCTAGACATACTAAGGCCTTGTTAAGGTTAATTCTCCTGGCTTACAAAAGGCAATTACTAGAAAATGAAATAAAACACCGGCTGAGTAAAGGAGCAACCAGCTAACTCGATCAACAATTGTAAGCACCTAGGTGTAATGACTGAACGAGGATTAACAATATCAGATCATACGTTCTGGGAGTGTAATGAGTTGGCAGACTTTAAAAATTCCCTCCAGAGTATTCTGTCAAATACTGGAGCAAATGGATGTAACTAAAGAAATGTTTCTTTAGAGCTGGACACATATCTGAATTGCCTAGACATACTAAGGCCTTGTTAAGGTTAATTCTCCTGGCTTACAAAAGGCAATTACTAGAAAATGAAATAAAACACCGGCTGAGTAAAGGAGCAACCAGCTAACTCAATCAACAATTGTAAGCACTAAAAACAAAAATGAAGAGTCAGCTGTCCAAAAAGTGTAGCAAATACTTTAATAAAACACAAGCATAGAGAAGAAACTACCAAAAGTACAGTTTTGTACCTACCATAAATGTAGATGTCCGATAGACATGCAACTGCAGTCATAACATGTGGGTTGTCCTGCCTCAGGCAGCCCTCGGTCGGCCGGATTCCAAAGTCTGGGTCCGACGTCGGCTGATGTCGCATTTCTCTCCGACGTCAGAGCGGCTGGAGTACATAAGCATCAGCCGACACCATTTTCTTCAGTGTTTCTTGCCCCAGATGCCAGGTGCCCTCCAAGGAAGGCTGTAATCAAATTGGAAGACAAAAACAGGATTCCAAACAAATAAAAGAGCAATAAAACAAATACACCATAACAGATATCCCCAGCTAAGAGTAACAGGGATAGGAGTGGACCCTAGGCATAGAGGGGTATGGAGGGAGGGAAAATCCGACTGCAGTTGCATGTCTATCGGACATCTACATTTATGGTAGGTACAAAACTGTACTATGTCCTTCAAGAATGCAACTGCAGTCATAACATGTGGGTAGAATACCATAGCTTAGCTGGGGGAGGAGGAATGCTCTAGGAAAAAGAAGGTGTGGCAATCAAACCCTGCAGGACTGCCGAAGCAAAGCCTGCTCTGGATCTGGAGTATAGAGGGAGATTGTAGTGTTTGGAGAATGTATGCACGGAGCTCCATGTAGCAGCTTCTAGAATGTCCTTGGTAGGCACCCCTCTTAGGAATGCTGTAGAGGTGGCCGTAGCTCTGGTGGAATGTGGTCTGACATTGGCTGGAACAGTCTTTTCCATGAAAGGAATAACAGAGTCTGATGCAATGTCCAATCCATTTTGAAATGGTCTGTTTTGAAATTGCTTTTCCTCGGACTGCAGGGGCGTAAGCTACAAAAAGTTGTTCAGACTTCCTACTGGCCTTGGTTCTGTCCAGGTAGTATCGAAGTTGTCTGTGAATGTCCAAGGTATGCAACAGTCTTTCCCCATTATTCTCAGGATTGGGGAAGAAAGCAGGCAGATGAATTGCTTGATTTAAAGAAACCCTAGAAACCACCTTTGGCATGAAAGTAGGGTTGGTCCTTAATGAAACCCTGTCTCTGTGAAAAATAATAAAGGGTGGTATTGCCATTAGGGCCTGTAGCTTCGAAACCCTTCTTGCTGAGGTAATTGCCAACAGGAAAGCTGTCTTCCATGAGAGAAATTGCAAGTCAACTGTAGCTGCTGGCTCAAATGGAGGTAGAGTCAGTTTTTCTAGGACAAAATTGAGGTCCCAGGCTGGCAGTGGGGCCTTTCTTGGTGGCTTAATGTTCTTGACTCCCCTGAGGAATTGCCTTAGTAAAGGGTGTGAAAAAACAGGAGGATCAGTGTTGTATCTAGCTGAAATAGCAGATGCATGTATCTTTATGGAAGAATATGAGAGGCCGTTCTTTAACATATCTACCAAATATTCCAAGATGAGTGGGATGTTCAACAATGATGCATCATGTCCCTTGCTGGTATTCCAATTGCTGAATCTTTTCCATTTTGCTAAGTAAACCTTTCTGGTGGATGGTCTTCGAGCCTCTGTTAGTATCCGCTGAACTTCCTTGGAGAGAGATAGGCTGAAGTTATTTATGGGATCTCCCAGGCTGTTAGCTGCAGTGTCTGAAGATTTGGATGCACTGTTTCGAAATTGTGTTGAGTCAAAAGTAGAGGCCATTGGGGAAGGGCCCACCTCCTGGTGTGACATAGGCTCCGTAGTAGTGGGTACCAGTGTTGTCTTGGCCAGTCCGGAGCTATTATGATTCCCTTGGGTCTCTCTGCTTTGATCTTTAGTAATACTGAGGTCATCAGTGGCAGAGGTGGGAATGCATAGATTGTTAGGGAGTTCCAGTTGAATGAGAGGGCATCTATTTTCCAAGCTTTTGGATGGTATGTCCTTGTGCAGAATTTTGGTAGAAGATGGTTGAGGTGAGAGGCAAATAGGTCCACTTCTGGCTTGCCCCATGTCGAAGTGAGTTGTCTGAAGGCCTTCGGATGTAACCTCCACTCGTGTGGATCTGTGAAATTCCTGCTTAGGCTGTCCGCCAACACATGGTCTTTTCCTGGAACAAACTGGAATTGTAACTGGATGTTTAGGCTCAGTGGTTTCTCCCAAAGATGCATTGTCAGTCTGCAAAGGGGGTAAGAGTGGGTGCCCCCTTGCTTGTTTATGTACCACATCACAGTGGTGTTGTCTGTCCGTATCAGTAAATGGCCTTGCTGGAGTTGGTGTTGAAAGGCCTCGATGGCATGCATTACTGCCAGCATTTCCTTTTGGTTTATATGCAGATGTGTTTCCTTTGGAGTCCATTGTCCCTGTATACACCTGCCTTCCATGTGCGCCCCCCATCCAAGGTCTGAGGCGTCTGTGGTAATGGTCTGTGTTATCTGTGTTTTTTTGAATGCAATACCTGGGTTTGTCTGGCTCCACGAGGCCCACCATAGGAATTCCTTTTGTAGGCATGGAATGAGCGGTATGATTGTCTCCAAGTTGTTGCTGTGTTGAGACCAAATGCTTTTTAGGTACCATTGAAGCTTTCTCATGTGTAGTCTTGCTAATGGAACCAGGAGAATGCAGGATGCCATGTAACCCAGGGCCTGTAGGAATCTCCTTGCAGTCATCTGGGTGAGTTTTGCTAAACCTTTGAAGTAATGAGTTAACTTCTCTTGCTTGTCTTCTGTCAGGTAAGCCATCTGAGAGGCTGTGTCTAGTTTAGCTCCTAAGAAGATTATTTTCTGGGATGGCTGCAGTCTTGACTTTTGGAAGTTGACTGTGTATCCCAGAGCTTGAAGTAATCGTATAACATAATCCAGGTTTTTTGTCAACATCAATTTGTCGTCCGCTTGTATGAGGCAGTCGTCCAGGTGCAGTAAATTTGTATCCCCTGGAGCCTGCAATGAGCAATTACTGAAGCCAGGCATTTTGTGAATACTCTGGGCGCAGTAGATAAGCCAAATGGCAATGCTTGAGAATTGATAATGCTCTGGCCCTGCAAGAAATCTGAGGTATCTTCTGCAGCTGTGTCTGATAGGGACATGCAGGTATGCCTCCTTGAGGTCCAGAGTAATCAGCCAAGACCCCTCGCCCAGCATGGGAAGGAGTTGCTGTAAAGTCAGCATTTTGAACTTTGGTACTATGAGAAAGGTGTTTAATGCGGACAAGTCCAGTATTGGTCTCCATTGAGATTCTTTTCTTGGAACAAGGAACAGTCTTGAGTAAAACCCCTGATCTTGTTCTTGTTGTGGAACTCTTTCTATTGCTTTCATCCGAGTCAGCAGAGTGATTTGCTTGACAGCCTCTGCCCTCTGGTGTTGTGGTAGGTTTGGCATGGCTTGTTTTCTTGGTAAGGTATGAAAATGAAACCTGTACGCTCGGTCTATAATGTCTAAAATCCATTTGTCCTTTGTCAGTCTGTGCCAATTTTCTGCAAACAGAGATAATTTCCCGCCCAAGGGAGCTTCTAGATTGTTCCCTGGTAGGCGGTAGTAGAGGAAAGTCATTGAGATTGTAGTTGTGGGGCAGGTGAAACCCCTGCGTCACTTCTTTGGTTTCCTGGCTGCCATTGTCGTCCCCTGTAAGGGCCTCTGTATTGGCCTCTTCCTCGGCCACGTCTGTTCTTACCCCTTTGAAACTTTGCTGGATTAGGAAAGGACCAGTTTTTTGAAGGCCAATTCCTACTGAATCTGGGGGGTTGAACCTGGAGGAAATCTTTCACCGTCTGAACTGATTTTGCTTTTTCTTCGATGGTCTTTAACACATCCTTAGCATTCGCACCAAAAAGCTTGTTCTTTTCCAAAGGTGCATCCAGAAGTTTTGCTTTTACATGATTTGGTAGAGGTTGATCTTTTAACCAAGCATGTCTACGGATGACTGCCCCTGTCATAGCTGCCCTACATGAAGCTTCCAGTGCATCATATCCACACTGCAGGAAGTGATTGCTAACTTGCTGAGTGTTATGTACAGCTTCCTGCAAAGTCTTCCTGTCTAAAGGATCAGGAGTGGCTAATGTTTTTTGTAAATCTTCTAACAGATAATCCTGATATTGTAACATATGAAAAAGGCAATTTAAAGCTCTCATAGTTAAGGTAGTGGATGTGTAAACCTTTTTGCCCCATCTCTCTAATGACCTACCTTCCCTGTTGGAGGTCAAAGGTTTTTTAGAGGTGGAGGCTGAAACTCCTTTAGGCCCCTGTGAAATAGTTTCCAAATCAGCAGTATGGGCCCTGAATAAATGGGAATGAGTTTCTGGGACCCTGTAATACCTGTCTGGCTTGGCTGGAGCAGGAGGAAGGGAATCAGGGGTAGCACTAGAATCAGAATACAAATCATCCAGAACATCAAGTACAGGGGGAATAGCTAAGGGCCTGTGCTGGGGCTTCTTAAGGAAAGTCCTAAGGCGTTTCCTAGAATCAGAATATTCCTGACCTTGCCACTTGAAATGTTCCCTCATGGAGTGCAGCACTTCCCAAAAGAAATATCCTCAGGAGGGAGGCCGAGGGGATGGAATCTTCTGCATCCGAGTCCTCATAGGTCTGGAAGAGCTCTTCCTGGCTATCAGAGTGGACAGAGCCCTCAGAATCTTCATCTGAAGGAGTAGGGTCAGAGGGTTCAACCCGGGGCCTTTAATCAGAAGGAGGCTGGGATCCTCTCTCAGGATGGGCCTGTGAACCTCTAATCATGGAAATTAAATCAGCAGCCATGGACATAATTTGTGTCTCTGGAGTAGGCTGAGGTAAGGATTTAGAAGTAATATGCTTTGTTTTGCTGGCTGCCTTAGCCCTAGTGTAGGCCTTAATAGACATGGCCATGGGGGGCCTGGCGGCTCCATGTGCAGGAGTGACCTTGTCTACAGCAATGGTTTCGGGCATTTCCTCGGTTTCGGTATCCGGAGGAAAATCGATAACTGGTGTCGGAGTAATGTCTGGAATCGGAGTCGTCGGTAATGCGGTGTCTTCGGTTCGGGGCGGTGGAGAGACCGTCTCAGAGGGAACCGGAGCATTCGCGCTAGGTTTTGGCGTGGAGTCGGAAGTAGACGCGGGCAGAGGATGTCGGTCCCGGTCTTAGCGCTTTTTGGGAGTTTGCGATGTCGGAAGATCCGACGGCATGGTGTAAGCAAATTTATCGCCGAAAAAATCTTCAGCGAACTCCGCCCGGCGCCTGAGAGTGCGCTTGTTGAAGCGAGCACAGGCTACACAGGCCGAGACGTCGTGGTCTGGGCCCAGGCAAGGGAGACAGTAAGAGTGGAAATCCTTATGAGGTATTTGTTTACCACAAGAAAGACAATTGTTAACTTTTTCAGTAATTTCTGACATCGGCTGAGGCAAGAAAAGGTCCCCACAATGGGGTACTTAGCTTTTTTGATGACTTCGGTATCGAAGAATACAGGAGCTGACCGACCGGCACTTGCGAACTGCTTCTGCTTCGGGCACCGCGCGGCAAGAAAGACTGAAGAAAATGGCGTCGGCTGATGCTTATGTACTCCAGCCGCTCTGACGTCGGAGAGAAATGCGACATCAGCCGACGTCGGACCCAGACTTTGGAATCCGGCCGACCGAGGGCTGCCCGAGGCAGGACAACCCACATGTTATGACTGCAGTTGCATTCTTGAAGGACATCAGTAATAAGAATAAAAACAATGGAAAATGATGAGCTCTTTCGCACCAAAACCTGGTGCTACATCAGATCTAAAGTTTCCATAAAATATCAGCATTTAAATAATCCCAAATTAGCGCTTTAGGCCACATGATCTTAAAAGTGCAAGTTCAAAAATGCACTGGGTAAGCATGTGGCCAAGGAAGGGTACATACATATGTTTAAATTATTTCTTGTACTTGAAGTATACTCACCCAATATAAGGGGAGGTGATGTTAAAACTTGTACTGAAAAACTTCATATTAAATGGATACTATTGCTTCAAGCAACAACAGGTAAGGGATTAAATGAGTATGTCCCTTTAAACCTGTTTTAAGACCGGGGGACAATCTTGGCCCTATTTTGGGATTCTACTGACATCACAACACGGTCTGCCACTGGATTTTTATACAGGTATTTGACTGTGAGGAGGGGAGATATAATATGTGGCTTTTCCCTGCCAGTCTTAACATGGGTGACGTGGGAGGCCTTATCTCCATCATCAGTCAGATAAAACATGCTCTGGTCCTCTGTCATACTGGTCTCCAAAGAGGCAGAACTGGAAGGATGAGAGTAACTGGACGGCTGCGGTGGGGAGTGTGAATGTGCCTGATTGGAGATATCTGTTTTAAACTAACCATGTGGGAAAGACTGAAAAATCTCTGTCCTTTCCTTCCTACATTTAATCCCATGTTTTCTCTTAGCCAGAATGTTGAGGGAGGAAGGAGAGCCAGTCAAGGATTTAGAGGCATTGCTACATTCCACCAAGTGCTTCCTTTTGAGGCAAGAGTCCAAGGTATGTAAACAGCAATGAATAGTCCTGAGGAGCAAAACTTTTGTAGACATCACTTGTCTGGACATCATATTCAGTTCCAAGGCAGAAAACATAACTAGTGTGCAGCTCTCTGGAGGGTATTTACCTTCAACAGTAACTCTTTAAGGACATTAGTAATGAAAGAACATGAGAAAGACCACATTTAGAAATAGAAAAAAAAAATCTCCAATAGGGTTACTTACGTTGGTTTGAGCTATGAAGTCATCCCAAATGGATACAAAAGCACTAATTGTAACAATGACATGGGGGCCAGATGCAGCAAAAAAGTTCTGAAGATGGAGTGGGCATATGCACCTCTTACATCAGCTTGCTCTTGCACACTTAGGGACAGGATAGGGGGAAGGAACCTGAGCACTGAATACTGGCCTTATGGACAGAACCCTCTAGTGGAGAAGTCCCAGAAGTAATGAATACCGCAACAGTGATCTAATGAGGAACAAACTATTAGGGTGGCAAAGTGGTGGTACAGTACACAAACTTTTTTTATGTTCGGGGTATTAACAGTATTCAACTTCTTTCTGAACTTCAAAAAGAAAGGTGGCATATACAGCCACTGTCAATGGAAAATTAAGCTGGTTGAGCAGAGAAAAGAAAAGTATCACACTGAACATCACTCATCCAACTTGTCTTGACATTTGCAACAGCACTCATCTATCTAGTGTAAATGCTAACCATCTTTCAGGAAGACACTTCTAAGCTGTGTTATCAACACCTAAGAAAACAAATTAAAAAAGGTGTTTGGTTTACTGAGGCATGACTTGAATGTCAAATGCAGTATAGAACTCTATGCAGGGACACGTGTAAGGTGACTACACTAGAAAACGTTATGAAAAACGTGAGATGCCCAAGTCACCCTCTTTCAAACAGCTTTACAAAACCACAAAAAACGCACACATTTCTACCGTATAGTTTTTGAATATGTAAAGTACATACTGTCACTTTGTTCCATGTTAAAACAGTTATCAATGAACCAGAAACAAGTTACTTTTGCCACTAGGAAATTTTACAAAGACATTCCAACTGCAGTCTAATCAATTCAATGAGAGAGATTCTAAAGCATCACAATATGCAAGTTAAATTAAGGATAGCTGAAATATTTCTGTTCTGGCTGGGTAAAATTATGCATCTAGAAAGTACAGTTTTGTACCTACCATAAATGTAGATGTTCGAGTGTTCACACTGTTGCAGTCATCACACTTGGGTTATCCTGCCGTCAGGGGGGTCCCGCAGTCGGCCCGAGTTCCAAAGTCTTGGTCCGGCGTCGGTTGCTGTCGCTTCTTCACTGACGTTAGTGTGCCAGGGGTATAGAAGAGACATCCAACGCCATTTTCTTCAGTTTTTCTTGCCCCAGATGTCAGGTGCCCCCTAGTAGGTGGGCAATACATATTGCCAATGAAACATGTACAGAAAATACAAATAATACCTTCAGTTATAAGCAAATACACCACAAAGGTTGTATCAGACAGTAAGGTATAGAAAAGTTCAGGCAGTTCAGAGGGGATGGAGGGAGGGTAACCTGGACTGCAGCAGTGTGAACACTCGAACATCTACATTTATGTTAGGTACAAAACTGTACTATGTTCATCGAGTTACACTGCTGCAGTCATCACACACGGGTTGAATCCCAAAGCTAAGGATGGGTGGTGGAGTTAAACAGGGTTTGGAGAAGCTAGTAGGCCCTGCAGAACTGCAGTGGCAAAACCAGCTCTAGTCTTAAGAGTATAGAGGTAAGTGATGGTGCTTGGTGAAGGTATGCACTGAACTCCAAGTTGCAGCTTCCAAAATATCCTTGGTTGGTACCCCCCTGAGAAAGGCTGTTGATGTAGCTGTACCCTGGTGGAGTGGGACCTAATGGTAGCAGGTACCAGTTTCCCATGATGTGTGTAATAGAAACGTATGCAATGCCCTATCCATTTTGAAATGGTCTGTTTTGAGATAGCTTTTCCTTGTGATCCTGTAGCATAGGATACAAAGAGCTGGTCAGATTTTCTGAAAGCTTTAGTTTTATCCAAGTAGTAACATAATTGCCTGTGAATGTTCAAAAAGTGCAGGAGTCTTTCTCCTTTGTTCTGGGGGTTTGGGAAAAAGGTGGGCAAATGAATGGTTTGGTTTAGGGCCACACTGGATACCACCTTTGGCATAAAGGAAGGATTAGTCCGTAAAGCGACTCTGTCTTGATGAAAAATGAGGAAAGGCTCCACTGCCATTAGGGCCTGTAGCTCTGAGACTCTTCTAGCTGAAGTTATTGCTAGTAGCAGGGCAGTTTTCCTTGATAGAAACTTTAACTCTGCTGAAATAGCTGGTTCAAAGGGCGGTAGTGTAAGCTTTTCCAGAACAAAGTTGAGATCCCAAGTTGGTGTTGGTGCTCTCCTGGGCGGTCTTATGTTCTTAGCCCCTCTGAGATACTGTCGTAGGAGTGGATGTAAAAATAAAGGAGGATCCATGTTGTAGTGAGCTGAAATCGCTGAGGCGTGGATCTTAATAGATGAAAAAGAAAGTCCTTTGTGCAACATCTCAGTTAAGTATTGTAGAATCTGAGGAATGTTTGGAACAAGGGGATTTTGGCCTTTAGCCTGGTTCCATGTGTAAAATCTTTTCCATTTCTCTGAATAGGCTTTCCTGGTGCTGGGCCTCCTGGCCTCCAGAATGACATCCATAACAGCTTTAGATAGAGGTGTTGGCTGGTTGTTTAGGTAATTTGCCATGCAGCCAGATTTAAAGTCTTGAGTTGGGTGTGTAGAATCTGATTGTTTTGCTGAGCGAGCAGGAGAGGAATTTGGGGTAAAATCCATGGTGGGCCGTGGGCCATGTTCCTTAGTATTGGATACCAGTGTTGGCGTGGCCAGTTTGGAGCAATGAGTATCATTTGTGGCCTATCTAATCTGACTTTCAGCAGCACCTTTGCTAGAAGAGGCAGTGGAGGAAAGGCATACACTGTTAATGTTTTCCAACTGAATGAGAGGGCATCCACCTTCCAAGCTAGTGGGTGGAATGTCCTTGTGCAAAATTTTCAAAGTTGGTAGTTTTGGGGGTTGGCAAACAGATCTATGTCTGGGCGTCCACATTTTTGAGTTATCATTGCAAATACTTGTGGATCCAGTTTCCACTCGTGGGGATCCATGATGTTTCTGCTTAGGTCGTCTGCCAATGTGTTTTTCTTTCCTGGCAGGAATTGTGTTTGTAGTTGAACTTGGTAGGTCAGTGCTGTGTTCCACAAGGTCATTGCTTGCCTGCATAGGGGGTAGGAGTGTGTGCCCCCTTGCTTGTTTATCAACCACATAACTGTGGTATTGTCCGTCTTTATTAGGAGTTGTCCTGGATGTAAGAGGTCCTTGAAAGCTGTTAGAGCATTCTGTACAGCTAGCATTTCTTTCTGATTGAAATGCAGATGCCTTTGATCTGTGTTCCATTTGCCCTAAATGCACTGTCCTGCCATGTGTGCTCTCCAGGCATAGTCCGATGCATCTGTTGTTATAGTTTGCCTGGCTGTGGGCAAGGTAAAAGGCTGACCCTTGTTGAGGTGACATGCCTGTGCCCACCATAGGAACTCCTGTTGAAGGCAGGGAATGAGTGATATCATTGTTTCCAAGCTGTGGCTGTGCTGTGTCCATACGCTCTTCAGGTACCATTGTAATTTCCTCATATGTAGTTTTGTAAATGGTATTAGGAGTATGCAAGAGGCCATGAATCCCAAGGCCTGCAGAATTTTTCTTGCAGGGAGTTGGGTCTTTGTTGCCATCATTTTGAAATATTGAGTCAGCTGTTGTTGCTGGTCTGGCGTGAGATAAGCCATCTGGGCCGTTGTATTCAAGCTGGCACCCAGGAATATTATGTTCTGTGAGGGCACTAGTTTTGATTTCTTTTCGTTTACTGTGTACCCTAGGCAACTTAAAAGGTGTTTGACAAATGCCAGATGCTTTAAAAGAATGTCCTTGCTTTCTGCTTGAATAAGACAGTCGTCCAGGTATGGGCATATTTGAATTCCTCTTTGAATGCAGTATGCAATTACTGGTGCCAGGCATTTTGTGAAGACCCTGGGCGCAGTAGATAAGCCAAAGGGCAGTGCAGAGAATTGATAATGAGTTGAACCTGCAATGAAATGGAGGCATCTTCTGCAATTTTGTCTGATAGGGACGTGCAGGTATGCCTCCTTGAGATCCAACGTTACTAGCCAAGCCTTCTTGCCCAGCATGGGAAGAAGCTGCTGCAGTGTTAGCATCTTGAATTTGGGTACTTGGAGATAGGTGTTTAGAACTGAAAGGTCCAGAATGGGTCTCCAGGCTTTGTCCTTTCTGGGGACTAGAAAGAGTCTTGAGTAAAATCCTTGTCCTTGCTCCTGTGTAGGTACCTGTTGAATGGCTCTAATGTCCATGAGAGCTGTAATTTGTTTTTGTGCCTCCGCCCATTGATTTGGTGGCAGGTTTGGCATTCCTTTTATCCTTGGCAAGGTGTGAAAGTGGAATCTGTATCCTTGTGAAACAATGTTTAGGACCCATTTGCCTTTTGTAATGATGTGCCAGTTGTCTGCAAAAAGTGATAAATTTCCTCCCAAGGAAGCTGCCAAGAGAGATTTGCTTGGCAGTCTGAGGGTTAAGTCATTGTGTTTTGTCTTCTGTTAGCTTGGGGCCTGTCTTCTCCTCCTTTCTGGGTAGTGGTACCCCATTGGCGAGGTTTGTAAGGGCCTTGTGACTGACCTCTGCCCCCTGGGCGTCTGTATTTGCTCCTCTGTGGTCTGTCAGATGCTGGAAAGGACCAGTTTTTTGTTGGCCAATTTCTGCTGAATCGAGGGGATTGAACCTGTAAAAAATCCTTGACCGTCTGCATAGATTTTGCCTTATCCTCCATTTTCTTTAAAACCTCCTCTGCCTTTGCACCAAATAAAACATCCTGCTGTAAAGGTGCATCCAATAACTTTGTTTTAACATGATCAGGCAGGGTTTGTTCTTTTAGCCAAGCATGTCTACGTATGACAGACTCAGTCACTGCTGCTCTACAGGAAGCTTCCAATGAATCAAATCCACATTGTAAAGTATGTTTGCCCACCTGTTCAGCTGCATGTAACAGATCCTGCATTTCCTTGAAATCAGGGTGCTCTGAATGTGTGCTCATTTTTTGTTTTAATTGAGACATTAGGAATTGCTGATATTTTAGCATGTGAAACTGGCAATTTAAGGCTCTCATAGCTAGAGTAGCTGAGGTGTATACCTTCTTTCCCCATCTATCTAGTGCTCCCGAATCCCTTTCAGAGGGTACAGGATTTTTAGCAATGGAGGCCTTAACCCCTTTGGGACCCTGGGAAATTGTTTCTGGGTCAGCAACAGGGCTTTTATATAGGAATTTGTGTGAGTCAGGGACTCTGTAGTATCTCTGTCTGGTTTGGCTGGAGCAGGAGGTAGAGAGTCTGGGTTAACACTAGATTCTAGGTAAACATCATCCACAATGTCTAACACAAGAGGGATAGCAAGTGGTCTGTGTTGGGGAAGTAAAAGGAACTTTCAGAGCCTTTTCTTAGAATCAGAATAATCCTGGCCTTCCCAGTGGAAATGTTCCCTCGTGGTATGTAACGTTTCCCCAAAGGAGTAGTCTTCTGGAGGAGATGCTGAGGGAATAGACTCTTCAGCATCAGAATCTTCGTAAGGGGGAAAAGAGTATTCCTGTTCCTCAGAAGAATCTGAGGAAATTGAAACCTGGTCAGAGGAAGCATAATCCTCCACTTGTCTTGGCCTTTTTCAGGAGGGGGGTGGGAACCCCTGATTAGGGTAATTAAATCTTCAGCCATCTTAAGCATTTGTTTCTTAGGCATGGGGCCTTGTGCTGGAGACTGATGTACAGTCTTTTTAGTTTTTAATGGAGTTTTAAGCTTAGCATAAGATTTAATGGTGAGTGTAGTCGGTCTGAAGACACCTTCTGCAACCGAAGCCGTTTTTACTGCACCGGAATCTCCTTCTGCTATGGAGTCAGAAGGGCCTAAAGAAGAAGGTTGCGCCGGCCTAGTACTCTCTGCTTGTGAATCAGAAGCCGTCTGGGGTTCTAATTCAGCGGTCATCAGGGTCTGCGTAGGCGCCTCACTGAAAACCAGAGAACCGTCGACAGGTCCAGCCGAGGCCTCTGAGTCTGGTTTGGGTCTAGGCTGCCTATCCTTATCTTTGCGTTTTTTTATGCATGCCGGTCGTTCGGTATAATTAAATTTCCTACCAAAGTAATGTCGGGCGAAATCGAACCGACGTTTGATAGTTCGTTTATTAAACCTAGCACAAAACCGACAACCTGTGACATCGTGGTCTGGGCCTAGGCAAGGAATACAGTAAGAATGAAAGTCCTTATGAGGTATTTGCTTCCCACAAGAAATGCAATTGTTAACTTTTTCTGACATCGGACTGAGGCAAGAAAAGATTCCCCAATGGAGTACTTAGCTTTATTGAAGACTTCGGTCTAAAATTCGATTTGAAAATATTAGGATTTGGCAGACCGGCACTTGTGAACTGCTTCTGCTTCGGGCACCGCACGGCAAGAAAGACTGAAGAAAATGGCGTTGGATGCCTCTTATATACCCCTGGCACACTGACGTCAAGGAAGAAGCGACAGCAACCGACGCCGGACCAAGACACTGGAACTCGGGCCGACTGCGGGACCACCTGATGGCAGGATAACCCAAATGTGATGACTGCAGCAGTGTAACATGATGAACATCTTACCTGTCCTAAGATGGCAACGATGGATAAGGGAAAAAAAGCACCATCGATTTAATCTGTAAGTGATACTTATATTTACCATCTCACACACAAATGGCAAGGATGAATGCCACATGGTTTCAGGCAGCAGTACATCTGATTTCATACCAGAAATTACAGTCTAAGCACACTACCTAGAACGTTACCAACAGCATGAACTGTTAATCTGTGATAGGAGTCTAAATGCAGTAATAATTAAAAAAGATCACTCATATACATGCATTAAGCATACAGTTTCCATCACATCTCTATTCCTTTACTGCTATGGATTAGAACCACCCCCTATACTTTTCAGTTCTATCCACCTACTTATTTTAGCCATTTATTTGAGCCCTATTTTGTATACATTGTTCCCAAATGCACTATTTACTCTCATGAACTTTACTTCTCCATCTTTTAATGATCCCAACTTATGTTTCCTTTACAATATTCAGTACTTAATTTACAGCTGTTTAACAGTTTAAACTGTTTAATCCTTACTTTCCAATTTTGTGTAATTACTTTTGTGGCTGCTAATAATATTAAACTTAAGGCCTTACGACGAGTCAATAATTCTTCGCCAAGACACAAACTCAATAACAATCTTCCTTGTTAGGTTTCCCCCAACTGTCAGGGCATTTTGTAGAGAAACCTTACATTCAAATAATTTCACACATTTCTAGAAAATGTATTCCCAGTTTCGTCACTCCCCTTCACATCTACAACATCTGCTTTCCACTAGAGGAAAAATCCTCTGAAGCCTACCTGAAGTACAAAAATACCTGTGCGTAAACACTTCCATGAACATAGCACATGTAGGGGGCCTTACAAATTTCCTCACATCGCTCTCCTCTGCAATTTGTTGTTCTAATCTCCCAAAGACAGCCTTTTTAATCTCCTCTGATTGCTTTCTCTTATTATTGTGCAACATTTTATACGTTTGACTAATTATCCCTTTCTTAATAGCATCATCTTCTCTTGATTCCACTAAAAATCTTACAAGTACTGGTCTTTCACTTAATATGCCTCCCTCTGTCTATATTCTGCCAAAGGTCCCAGAGATGGAAGGCATTTTTTGACCTGCAGGCTTCTTCACACTCACGTTTCATTTCCAACTTACCTGCTCCCAATAACAATGGTCCTTTTTATGTTTCCTCCAATCTTGTTTCTGAACCCTTAGCTGCATGAATTCCTACTGGCAAAGTATCCTTTATCCACTCCCTCACTGGTTTAATCTATATAATGCTGTCTGTCACTTAATGTATACAATATTCTGTATAGTTATTTCTATTTTCCTTAAAACCTTGTTTACAAAACCCTAACCGCTCTGCATCCTTACTTCCACCTTGTTCCATCATCTTTTGTCCTTTTTGTTTTATAGACATCTAATTCTACCACATATACATCTCATGTAACTCTTCAATCCAAGTTATGTTAAACCACACCGTTCAATCTGATCAGTCAATCAACCTATCCCATTTTACTCTTGCCCTCTTCCCCTCCCAAATAAATTTATTCAATTCCATTCAATACTGTCGATGGCTTTCACTTCAAGATGAAAACGTATGCCTGATCTATGTACAGGATTAAAGAAACTAAAGTTTTCCTGTTTGTATCTTACTGTCTTTGTCCACAGCCATTAGTTTCAAATCTCATATTTTTTAAAAAATTGTTTGCTTGGCCTCTTCCAACATATCCTTAGTTGCCAACATGTGTCGTTTTTCATCCATACTCTTAAATGCTTCATCGTTTAATATCCTCATAAATATGGACATTGTTGAACTAATTCATGTGTAGGTAACACAAGTTCATGCTACAGCTTTTATTTTACATTCAATTTAACACTTCAAAAATACTTGAAACTCTTTAAATATCCCACAACACCTGAATGTCAGATTCAGAATTTGCCAAGTATAAGACATCCTCTACAAACAAAGCTATTTTTATTGGCTTCCTCATAGACTATATTGATTTTACAAGTTCCTTATCCTTTTAGCTAAAGGTCCCAAGTACATAGTAAGGGGGGGTGGCAGGGGCATCCCTTCCTGGTCTCCATTCAAATTCAGTTGGTCAGAAACGACTCCTCTCACCATTTTTTTTTTTTTTTTTTTTTTTACCTCTAATCCATTATACATAGCCCTTACTGTACTATGTAAGAAAACAAATGAACACTGCCTTACTTACGAATTCCTAAGAAACCTTATCCAGCACTTTCTCTGCGTCCACACTAATCAACATTAATGGAGTTTTTTTTTTTTTTTTTTTTAATATTCCAATTCCCTCTGAACCATCATGTTTTTTTTTTTAATATCAAAGGTCTGTCTCCCTTACACAAAAAAACACCAATCCATATGCATCAGCTGTGGTAACATTTTTGCTAGTATCTTAACTAATATGGATGTAAACACTTTGTAATCTTAATTTAGAATCATAACTAGTCTGTATTAGGCTGGATTTGCAGGACCTTTTACTCTCCTTTGGTTATACTACAACCACTGCCTTCTTCCATGATGCAGGCATTTCCCTCAGCCTTTTCAACATGTTACTAAACAATGCTTTTCAAATATTTAACAGCCTTCTTCCTAACTAACATTTTCATGGGTATTCCCCATCTATTCCTGGAGCCTTCACTGTTGCTTCATTACACATCACACTTTTCAATCATCCATTATTTACTGTGACTTAACTAATAAGCTTCCTTTTCACCAAACTCTGGAATATTTAATGCTTTTAAACGAGTCTCCTCTTGATTTCCCCACTCCTCTGTTCAATACAGACCTTCATAAACCTGCCAAAATATCTTAACCATCTCTTCAGGATTCATGGTTATCTTCTTACTATAGAATCCCTAGATTTGTTAAGAGCTCTTTCCAATTTCTTGTGCCCAAGTCTTTGTGCTACACTTTCCATGCTCTGCGATTACAAACACCCCCATTCAACTATAATTTTCATAAGCTCATGCAAAATGCCCAAATGTTTCCTTATTTTGCTCTAAGCACTCAGAAATTGCACCTCGTCTTGATCTGTAAGCTTCCCATTCCTCTGCAACATACTAACTTTGTCCAGTTCTCTTAAACAGTTGTTGTTAAGCTTCTTCCACACCTTTCTCCCCAAACTCACCTATACGCTTAGGATCCATTTTCACTTTATCTCGGGTCATAACCAGTCCCTCTGGAACAATTTCTAATTGCCATAATAATTCTTGAATTTTACTTATTACCTAGTCCTTAAATTCCCATTTTTAAATAAATATGAAGTGAACACCTCAGCTGAACTCTTACAGGTGCATGGTAAGATATTGTTAATGGATGGGTCTTGCTACACTCAACCAAATACACATGCTCCTGTGATACATAGCTTCTGTCCAGGCTAGCAGAGACATTAAATCTTGGAGAAAAATATGTAAAATCCATTTAAACTGCTGTGCCTGAAAAAACATTCCCCATATCAAATACCTTCATAACGTCTTAAAAAATACATTCTCTAGTGAAAGATTCCCACCCCTGATGCATTGTTAAAGCTACAACCTAAATTTCATTCAAAACATAAAAATAAAATGTCCTGGACGAAATAGATCACTTCAGTATAACTGAAGTCTTGTGGGCAATACAGGTGTATTCCAAGGTTAAGTCTCTTTCCTTGGCAATATCCCCTTAACTACTCCAAATCTTTCATTATTTTTTCCCTTTTCTATTGCAAGTGGAACATCTCTTCCTTGCAACAGCATTTCCTGCAACATGATGATTTGCTCCCAACCTTTTCTTAACACGGTTTGGTGCTCTCTTTTTCTGTCTGTAAGGCCATTTACATTCCATACTAAAACTGACAAAGCCACATTCTTTTAAAGTTATAATCACATAAAATGCATGTCACTTATAGTGTGTGTGTGTGTGTGTGTGTGTGTGTGTGTGTGTGTGTGTGTGTATATATATATATATATATATATATATATATATATATATATATATATACATATATATATATATATATATATATATATACATATATACACACACACACACACATACTGCTTCTACAAAAAGCTTGAACAGACTTTGTAACAAGTGACTAATAACTTTTACTTAGTTGCAATTCACATTCGAACTCATGCCATATTTTTCTGAAGAATTCGATTTGCTATACCCTTTAACAAATTAATTTAACATAAAAGAGATCTATATACAATTGAAACAAATACCCAGATGCCTTGGCTTATCCATGGTGACTACCTGTACTGGAGTCTACCCTAAAAATAGCGTCATTCATGCTGAGGTGCATTTTGCCAGACTTGCACAAACATGGTACTACTTATTTTTTTTTTTTTTTTTTTAACAGTAAAGTGTTTTTCTTTTGAAGCTTAGAAAAAGTCAGGACATATTTAGTTAAACTTTAACTTAAAAACTAGTTCTTTGGAAAAATTCACTGATTAGCCCTGTTAAAGAAAAATAGTCAGTGACTTTTTACTTTACATATTCTAAAATTAAATCTACTAGGGAGATAGACAATCGGATTAAAAAATATATTTTTCTCCTGCATTTATTTTCCTTTTGTTTAAACTACAATTATCTATAACTTGCTTTCATTGTTCTTCTAAGAGCAAACTGTTCTCTTTAACACATCCACTGAAGAAGAGACCTAGTGCAGTCTCCGAACATCACCTAATTGAGGTCCTCCTCATCTCCACTGCATTAATTTAGTCCATCAATTTCCACTTAGACAAGCCACATACCTGCACACCAAGATATTGCATGAAAAATCTCCACATTCTTGACTTTACTTTCATTATTTTAAAAGCTGAGATTACAAAGATGTGAAGAAACTCTAGCCTTATTCACATACTTAGTCTATTTTTGTAACATACATTGTTCACATAAAGAAATTAGATGTTATGTACTTACCACAATCTGGCACTTCTCCATTTTCATTCTTCTTCACAAATGGGTGTAGAATCAGACGCATATACAAGACTTCAGATCCAATTCTAGAGGTCCTCCCTCTACCCACAATTCTTTATTCCATCCCCAACTTTTCACAACAAGTTTGCTGCTTAATTACCCACTGTATTAGAGAGATAGAAACAAATATAAAAAAGCTTGAGGCTCAAGCCATGAGCTTAAAAGGTTCCGATACCATCCAACAAATCCTTCTAGGAGTAACAGGGCCAGGGGATGACTGGGTGGGAAGGTGAGGAAGAAAGAGGACAACACAGATGCCAAGTTATAGTAAATACATAACTTCTAAATCTGGTGTTGTCCATTGAAACAAAAGAAGCTGTGCTTCTGGGAACATTGTCTAATTTGTAATGTGTAACAAAAGTACGAGTCTTTGACCACGTGGCTACATCGCAAATAGTCAATGGAAGTTTTTCATGAAAAGGCATATGAAGTAGCTGCAGATCTAGTGGAGTGGAATTATGTACGAACACACACACACGTCAGAAATGTATGCCAGAAACCTGTATTTATGCTCAATAGCACAACAGGCTCTTCCAAATAACTGCACTTTGTGAAAAGTCTCCATAGCACACCACCACTTTGAAATCACTGTACTTTGTGAAATCACTCTTAGCAGTGTAACACTTTGAAATAACTGCCCTTTGCGAACGAACTGTAAACAGCACAAGAAACTTTTCAAAATAACTGTATTCTGACTGCACTTAGCAAAATAACTGTCCTTTACACACAGTAAACTCTTCAAAATAACTGTACTGTAATAAAGCACACACTGCAAACACTTTGCACACAGATATTTCGAACTGTAGACATCCTTTGAATAGCTTTAGTCAATGTGAAATAGAAGCTCATACCAAAAGACATGGTTGTTTATTAAAGAAATGCAGTCACTTTGCTTTTCAATGCTTATTTTGCCCTTTTATTGAGGTTGGAAGGTTTAGAGACAAAGCCAGAGAGGCAATATTACGTTGGTTTGGACATGTGCTGAGGAGGGATGCAGAGTATATTGGGAAAAAGATGCTAAGGATGAAGCTGCCAGGTAATCGGAAAAGAGGAAGGCTGTAGCGACCCCTAATGGGAGCAGCCGAAAGAAGAAGAATTGTGCTTCTTATGCTCACCTGACTTTTATCATGCTCATTCTACTTTTCTTGTGCTAGTTTTAATTTTACCATGCTCGTTATGCAAATCAGAAGTAATTCTGAAAACTCTCATAAGTATTTAGAATAATTCTATCAAATATTGTGGTTTCGAACATATCGTTCAATCAATAATGCTTTTTGTGCTTTTCGTTTAATAATGCATTTTGTGTTTTTTGTTTAATGCGTTTTTAGAATGCTTCATATTATTTTCTTTATGAAATAAATCATTCATGCAAGTTTTAAATTACCTGAAATTCGTTTCTAGCCTTTTTTTCAACTGTTTGAGCAGGTTGGGATGAGTCATTCCTCTATATACCTTCACTTCTAACTATGCAACCTCATGGCTCGACTTCTGGCTTTTTTCAGACACCAAGTCGCTCAGGCACGCCACTTCAGGCACCATGTCACTCAGACACGCCACTTCAGGCACCATGTCACTCAGACACGCCACTTCAGGCACCATGTCACTCAGACACGCCACTTCAGGCACCATGTCACTCAGACACGCCACTTCAGGCACCATGTCACTCAGACACGCCACTTCAGGCACCATGTCACTCAGACACGCCACTTCAGGCACCATGTCGCTCAGACATGCCACTTCAGGCACCATGTCGTTCATCCGGTCATGATAAAACAAACGGTTGTGGACTCTGTTCAAGCAACTTTATTATATACAGAACACATCAGGGTTACGACTTAGTAACTTAAACTTAAATAAACTTATAAACAGACTGACTACTGCACTCATACATGTGAACACACTGTCTGCTCATTCAAAATGGCACTGCTGCCTGCACATGCTCTCTATTTATATGCACATGCCCTCACTTTGAAATGCTTCTTAAAGTCACAACATACACACACACACTTATCTACAGGTCACCTTTTTTCATTGGCACTCAAAAGAAGGTGGAGTAAGTTCCGAATCCTATCTGTTCGGTTTAGACCTCCTGGATGACTTTTTTGCATCAGCTTTTGTATAAAAGAAGCAGAGCAAGTTCTGAATCTTATCTGTTCGGGTTGGACCTCCTGGATGATTCTTTTTTGTAGCAAGTTTTGTATTTCCTGAGCTGCATTTTTCCTTGGACTGGGTGGAACATCAGGGGTTTCTTTCTTTGGACAAGGGGAAGAAGGGAAAAAGGTATATAGTAACCCTCTAGATAAGATTTTTCGCACCCATGAATTTTTGTGATACTTGCCCAGGCGACTAGGTGCAAGGAAACACAACCTCCAAATGCCTCCAGAGGTGGACAGTTGGGCAATGCTTCAGAAGTGCAGAAAAGGCCTGTCAGAGAAGAAGTCTCTAAAACCCTGATTCTGTGGACCCCGTCTGCCTCTGAGGTGACATTGTCCACTGAAACTTCTTCCTCCGGGTCTAGAGGAAGTAATCCTCATACGAATGCTTAAAAGGTCCCAGAGAGTTTTGGAACTACATGTTTTACCACCTTGTTGGTTTCTAGAAAATGTACTCACTGGTGCAGTCCTGGTTACCCTCCCTCCAGCCCCCTAACTTCTTTTGGCTATACCTCTACTTTCCTTTACTATGCTTAAAAGCTTTTTGGGTGTATTTGCTTTTTTGTTGGAGGTATATCATTGTACTTTTATATTTAATTGCTCCCCATTAGGGGGGCACCTGACATCTGGGGCAAGAAAAACTGATGTAATGGCATCAGCTGCATGTTTTATACCCCTGACGACTTGACGTCATGGAAGAAGGGACAGCAACTGACGCAGGACCCAAGACTTTGTTAATCAGGCCGACTGAGGGCAACCTGCCAGCAGATTACCCAAATGTAATGACTGCAACAGTGAAACACGAAGAACATCACAGCTGCATCTGTTATGGATAAGGCATGTCTGCAAAAACACTTGACTAAACTGACCAGTTTGGCATAAGAGAATATCATAATAAACAAATTAAAAATATATGACATTTGGAAGACTGATAAAAATACATTCTATCCTACTAAAAATTAAAAAGCGTTCATTAATAATTCATTTCATAAAGTATTATGAAATACATAATGAAAATGTATACAAAAGATGTGTAACAAACTGTATAATACATAGAATAATTTGTGAATAATCAAATTCAAAGTGTGCTGTTGCACTCTTACAAAATATTACAAACTTAAGTGTTTTAATTTTTAATACTGAGTGCATCAATAGGAACATTTTATCAAATGAATGAATTATATACGCAAATGAACACTTTTATAGTTTTTAATAGGACAGAATGTGTTTTTCGTTTTAAAATACGTATTATAGCATTTTATTGATTTGCTTCAGAAATTAACACTCAGTTTGCCTTTAAAACAACTTCTATATATGGAAGTGATGTGATGGGTAATGCAGATTCTGAAGACGTTCCGGTCGAGGATGGAAACCGCTAAATTTTAAACAAAACATATGTTTTAAACGTTCATGTGGCATTTCAACATTTTTTTTTTTCAGCATTACACTTCAATGTAAATCATATGGTGGATGGTACTCTTTTTACCAACTCCCAGGTCTTCCCTTGTGGTTGGCGGCATTCTGCTTGCGATTAGTCTTCCTACACCACCCACTGTTTGTACTATCCCAGAGACTGCCCCTTCTCTGATCAGACTCCCCATCCATGTGAAGCAGAGTTCATCCCTAATCCAACTCCACTGTAACTTGGACAACTTGATAGGGTACAGAAAATTCATCCTGGTACCCAATTCTCTTATGGACAAAGGCAGCCTGTAAGTGGTTAATTTCCAAGGACCATGCCTACACTTAGCAGTGGTACCAGAACTTGTCCGAGATTTGGGATGCATGACTAGGCTTAAAAAGCAGGTGCCAGTGGTAGCTAGCCTAGTACACAGCTATGAACTTATAACTGGTGTAGGAAGATTTATAAAGTCTAAGAAATCAGACATTATGAAATCACTGTCTGTAAATTCCATCAGACCCAAACTGGACTAGAGAATAATATGAAAACCTTATGAGAAAAGTACCAATAGTGAACTGGAACGAGTAGAGAGAAAATACACCAAGGGCATCGGTGGATGTGAAAGTTTAAGTTGCTATGAAATATTAAACTGAAAACAAAAATGGCAACGGACTGCAAGAATCACCCAAGCTATTTATTGTTAGCGCTTTCGTTCAAAACAGCAAATGAACTTCTTCAGACAAACACAAACCCAAGATTCCATGCTCGCTCTATTTATATATAAATATATATATATATATATATATATATATATATATATATATATATATATATATGTGTGTATATACAATGATCAATTAAGCTAAACAATTTAAACAATTTTCAATTAGTGACATAAAAACAATTTGAATGCTAAATAAACACTCAATGTATGTGTATCTCTAAGAAACATTTGTGAACTACAGCTGATTCTGCTTCATAAAAATAATTCCATTATTAAAAACAATCTATACAGTATTTTAAATAAAAATGAAAGATAAAAAGCATGAATTATTTTACTATAATGGAGGCCTAACTGTCTTTACCTTTCCAAAGTTTTTAATTTTAAAATACATTTGATGGAACAATATTAAGTCCTGATGGAATGTGGGCATATGTTTTAATCTGCCAAATGAATTCACATTCCTCTAGTTTCAATTCCCACCTATCTGATTTATTTCTATAAACTGGAACTTGTGTAAGGGATTTTCTAAAACGTGTTTTGCCAGTGCATTTGTATTGCTTTTTTACTTATGTGATACCGATGCTCATAAATCCTTTGAGTATCCTTTCGGTTTTTCCTATATAATAACTTTGACACTGCTGACAGAGCTGGTTTTTCCTATATAATAACTTTGACACTGTTGACATAGAGCTGCATATACAACCCCTACTGACTCACAATTATATTTCCCTTTTATAGAATAAGTTTTGCTCCGTATAGTAGAACTATTACCCACTTTTATATGCTGACATTGCTGGCATCTACCACATTTTTTCATATTCCAACTGGCTTTGGATATTAGACTGTTTCCTTCCAACAAGCTCTTAAGGTTAGGACCCCTCCTATAGATGATACGCGGTCCTTCCCCCAACTTTCTGTAGATGTTATTTATCTTCTACAATAAGTGCCCAATTTTTAATCAATATATTTTTTTTATCTCAGTTGCATCCACAGAAAAGGTGGTCATATCATATAGATTTTTAAGAGAAAACTTAATTCAGATATATAAGACACTTATAGACTACTTCTGGGATGTCCTGGGTTATCAAAAGTAATACTGAAACATCAGACAACCTGTTTAGGAGATTGGATATGAATATGAGCTGTCCTGACTGGTTCTTAAGACAGTAGCTGACATTTGGACTAGACTACAAAATTACATTACAGCAAGCACTACTTTAGATATTAAGAAACTGGACACTTAAATGGATGCCTGTTTTGGTATAGTGGCAAGCTAGAAGGGCATTGTTACCTGTACCTGAAATATCTGCATGTATGCATTTATCTGGAAGAAGCATAAAAATCCTAACTGATGATCTTAGACATAGGGCTACTTTATATGCAATTTCCTACACTAACATCACACAATTTAATATTTCAACCAGGAAGATTGGACCAGCCGAGGGGGGGGGGGGAACTTTTCCATGCAGAGAAGAGCTTTTACAAAGGGAAGTTGCCTCTCTCCATCATCTGTAACATTTCTCTGAACTCTGGATCCTCCAGAGAAGGATGGGGGGAAAAAAGGGATCATCATCATTGTCAGTAGGAGGGTTGATATATCAAGTCTTCCTAGACCTCTTTCATGGAACATCAAAAAAAACTTTCATGTCTTAACATGAAAAGAGCCACGTTAAGGACAGATGGCTGTTGACGAGCATCAGAAGCAGCAAGAGACTCTGTCAGGACCCCTTGCACAAGCACTTGAGGAAGATCCTGGAGCTTGCCTCCCAATGCCAGTGCTAGCCTATGTGACATCAAGTGGGCCTGTACTACACTCATGATGCTTACCCACTAACATATGACCTAGTTCCAAAGGAACTTAACAAAGCTGAAACAGAATTCTACAAATGGAGTTAACACTAGTGGACAGACATCAACAGAGCACCACCTTGGCTAATGCTGGATAACCCGACAAAGGTGGTTTTGCAGAGTGGCATTCGGGCACATGAAGTGGAGAACCCCAACAAATCAAATAGGCCTTTTGTAAGGGAAGTTCTCATAGCCAAGACAACCTCATGCCTCTTGACAGGACAGAAACAACCTGCACTTGAGTTTAACATTTCAGCAGTAAAGATTAATGATCATTTTAGCTACTGTCACCCTGGTGGAGTTGAGGGATATAGCCCTGATTATGGCCTAGGTGGCCTGTGTTTGACTATTAAAATGGGTGCTTGAAGGAGCTAGAATACAGGAGGAAGCAGGGCTGACCTCAACTTATAGCAAGCCTTTGGAGGAAAGGAGCTTGCTTGCGACTTGGGAGGATTATGTGCAGTTCATCAAATGGCCATTTCAGTGCAGCCTTCAATACACAGATGTACATTCGTGATGGGAACGGTATTGTGGGCACCAGCAATGATGTGTCCCTCTGCCCAAGAAAGTGGTTGGATTAAATATTAAAAATATTCTTACTATCAGGACACCAAGAAAAACACAAGCAAACTCCTGAATGGTTTCGTGGTGGATGTGGAGAGTAATCCCAATCACTAGTGAATGAACAAACTCTAGTCCTACTGGGGGACACGATGCTTTGCAGGTTCTGGGACAAAAATATAAAGGAAGGAAATAAATTGCCTTGGTTAGCTCAATACAATCAATGTGAGGTACAGCTGGAGAGAAAGAAAAAAAAACTTCAAGTCGGGGTATGAATGGACAATAATGTTGTCAAACTGTACACCACCTCAGCAGAATAAGTTTGAGGAGAACTTTCCATGGCAGTAGAATGAACTGACACCGTAGATGATTACAAAGCTCTAACTTGAAAATACTTTGCACTTATGATCTTGATAGACTTCAGTTTAACAGATTTTGTCAATCTGGAAAAAATAGGTCTCTTGTGCTTGGAAGACAATCTTAAATAGAATCCTAGAAGTAGAGTCAGAAAAAAAAACATTCACTTTGGAAGAGGTTCTGACACTCAAAAATGTCAGTAGCACAATTTGTTTTATTTTCTTTCTCTGAAAGATGCATGCTAAACCATTATTTCCTCCTCCTGTTGGTGGCCCTACTGAATCCAGTATAAATACCACACTATTCAGGATGGCAATGTCCCCCTACTAAATGCATACATTTCACTGCCATCAAGACCAGTGTACTTGCCACAGTAACATCTCTTTGCAGAATCAGCTTCAATGGCATAATGGGAGCCAAAGCCCAAAACAACTCAAAAACACCTCAGCAACCAGGCAGCAACATCCAGCAAATGAGAAGATGTGCCAAAAATAACAGGGCAATAAGAAATTACAAATAATTCAGATACTGGATGGGAAAGAAGGTCACATAATTGCAGTTATGAAAACCCAATCCAAAAGCTCTGCAATAGCCAGCAAAAGTGCAAGCCGTAGCCGGGAGCAGTATGGGATCCAACTAAGCAGCTGAAAAACTGGAGATGGAGGAGACAGAAGACATACTAGTCATGGTGGAAAACAGGAGAAGTGAAAACAGCCCGAGTAAGTTTATCTGCTGAGGTGCATACATGCAAAGTCCTATCAGTTGAAGGAAAACTGAACCACTTTTCTTTTGTTAAATGCATTTTGCACCAAAGCCTGCTATCAAGTCTTCCCTTAATGATACATTACAATAGTTGTTGGGGGGGGGGGGCTATCATTCAGGCAGCCACAAAGATACTTTGTGCTCTCTCCAGTACCACAGTAATAAGAGCTTCTTTTATTTTTATGGCCTAACCCTGCTCCTGGTGGTGATGTAAGCACCTGCATTACTACAGCTGTTATGCCCAGCTTGTCCATGTATGAATGCTCCCCCACATGAAATAGAGGCTACTGCTGTGAGCTTGATCGACCATGCCTGCATCTACCAGGTACAGGAACATGACAGCTCTCTCTCCAATCAAGGGTCTGTAATTACAGCAGTATTCTGAGTTGGTGAGGACCCCTCCAGACAATGGGCAGATCAAGTCCCTATCTTTCAATACTACTGGCACAGGATCCTTGCAAATCTTTTAATATATGTGGTGCAAACTACCTATGAAACTATAGAATCTGCTCTGCTGGAGTCCTTCAACACTTCATACTTGGACCTGTTCTTTACAACCTCTATTTAAAATTACTTAAACCACATCCCCCTCATTCATTAACCTTTAAACACACAAGGTTATAGTTTACAGCAATGGCCCTTCTTCCTTAGCGAAAGATCAAATTCAAACTCATTTTAAGCAAATATACCACTGGATTTCTGACAACAGAGTAAAATTTAACACACCAAAACACCAGCCATTTTATTTGGCACACCTCAAAAATTAAATCAATCTATCCTTCTCTGTGACTTGATTAAGTACAGCACTAAACACCCCGGTCTTCATATGCATCGTTCTCTATCCTTTAAACATAAAAAAACGACTGTTGATAACATCTGTAAATAACTCTGACCCTGCTGTTTTGCTTTCAGTCATCTTATCCCTCAAATTCAGAGATTTTTAGTTATAAATATTCATACACCTTGACCTGAATATGCTCTTCTTACAAACTCTCAATTCCAGCCAAAAGTACCTAACTCTACAAAAGTTACTACAAGCATGACTCATTTCCTTTGCAGTTAGAACTGAATATCACCTAACCTTGCAAATGACAAATTGGCATTTTGGCTTGCCTCATGTCGTGTCTAATCTATTCTTATCCATAAACCTAAAGCTGTCTATTATCTCTCTCAGAGATGATGCTCTTATGACCCTCTAAGTCCACACAGTGTTCAGACTTGTAGGCCATCAAGGAACACTGACCCCTTAAAATAGTATTAACAACTTCTTCACTCAGTTTATCAAAGTTTGCCTTGAATCCTTCTATATTCTTGGTATTGGCTTTTAATATTTACACCTTAAACTTTTACTGTTGTGATGAATACAAAAATAAGTTTGCACTTAAGAGTAATAGAATTTGAATATAGATGCAAGTTAAGTATCACTTACAGACTGTATAATTAAAAAAAAGTTATGTACTCACCATAATTAGGCATCTGTGTTGTCTACTTTCATTCTGCCTCAACACATAGGTTCAGATCTGATCCTTAGATCTGACTCGGCAGCAAACTCAGACTTTGGATCCAACTCTCAAGCTCCTTCCTCTACCCACAATGCCTCACTCCATCCCCAATACCTTACAACGAGTTTGACGCCATAATGACGCTATAGCTAGACAGAAACAGGGATAGCTGGAAGAAGAAAGGGCTCAAACCTAGAACTTTAAGTTCCAATAACAGCCCAATAGGGTTCTCCAGAAGATTTAAGGATGGGGAGGGGACGGCACAGTGGCACAGCAGATAACACTTTCAATTCACAGAAAGAGGTTCCTTGGTTTGATTCTCATCTGGGGTGCTTTCTGTGCAGAGTTTGCATGTCCTCCCTTTGTTCGCATGGGTTTCCCTCTGGGTGCTCCTGTTTCCTTCTAAATTACAAAGACATTCATCAGGTAGATTGGACAATAGATTGGCCATAGGTGTGAGTAAGTGTGTGAGGATGTGGTGTGGAAGAACTACCGTGACAGGGCTAGACACCCAACTGTGTGAAACTCGTCTCTAGATGACTGCTACTGCTGAAGTGACACCCCAAGCCCATGTGGGCTTTTTTAATTTTTAAATATTTTTTTGTTCGTTCTCTCCACTGTAACTGTTGATGTGCTGCATACCACTGTAAAAGCACGTTTTTTGTAATTTGTGTGTATACTGATAGTGTCTAAATGTATCTGTAATTTTTCTATGTGGAGCTTTTCTCTCCGTGCCTCTGCTGAAAAAGGGCCTTTTCGGCTCAGAAACCCCTGGTTAACAAATGTAAAATAAATAAATAAATAAAATAAATGTGTAAAAATGGGAATAAAGGGGTTGTGGATGGATGGATGGGAAGTTGAGGAAGAATGAAAATGGACAACACAGATGCCTAATTATGATGAGTACATAATTTTTAAATCTATACCGCGGGGGTGGTGCTGCGGTAGCGTTGTCACCTCACAGTAAGACAGTGTCCAGTTCGATTCTCAGCTAGAGCGTCTTCTGCGTGGAGACATGCGTGAATGGGCGTACCTTCGTTGAAGGTTGTGCGTCAGGCCTGGCAAGCCGGTAAGTAAAAATCAACTGCCAATCATTAGCGGACTGGAGTTCCGCTGTGGCGACCCCTAACCGGGAAAAGCCGAAAGACACAAACAAACATAATTTTTAAATCTGATGTTGTCTTTTTAATTCTTCACCACATGGGACAAAGTCCCCAGCTACACTCACCTTGGATGGCCCTCATGGAAGGATATTCTGGAGTACCGCCGAGCCAAACATGGCCCTACTCAAGGATATAAGATCCAATTTGAAATTAGTAACAAAGTTGTAAGCACTGGACAATGTGGCCGCTGCACAATCACCACCAATATATGTTCTTGACCGAAAAACAAATGAAGTAGCCATGGATCTAATTGAATGAGCTCTAGGTGGTCTTAGTAGAGGAAATACCTTGTTGAGAATAGGTCCAAGGAATGCAATCAGTGATCCATTTAGCTAAAGTAACTTTTGAAACAGGGCAACCCAGCCTTTTTGGTGAGAAAGAATCAAATAGCAGATATGATTTTTTTGATTTGCTTTGTCCTGTGTACATAAAAACATAACTGTTTGGGCACATCAAGGAGATGTAACATGTATTCTCTTTTGTTTGAGAAATTTGGAAATAAGACCAGAAAATGAATGGATAGGTTTAATGTTTGTTTCAGAAACTATTTTAGCTACAAAGGAATAGTTTGGCCATAAGGTAATCCTGTCTTTATGGAAAATAATGTAAGGGAGCGTTGAATAAAGACTAGAGTTCAAAAATTCCCTCTGCAGAAGTAATAGCTACTAAGACGACCATTTTCCATGAAATAAATCTTAGGTCATTTTTTGCTGAATGTTCAAAAGGTCTCGGAATTGAACCTTGCAGCACAACAGTCAGATCCCGGGGAGGTGAAGGATCCTTTACTGGTGTTCTAAGAAGGAAAATGCCTTTTAGAAATGCTTTGCATAACTAGGAAGAAGCAAGGGAATAATTTCAAGTACTGCAGAATCTGGAGCACAGAAAGGGTAATCATTTTTCAATGCCCAATGTGAGAATCTTTTCCATTCTATTTTATAAACCTTCTTGGTAGAGTCTTTTTGCAATTATGGAATGTATTGGGGAAGAAAGCCTGGGCTGTTTGACCATCACTGGAAGTGGAGAAATCATATGGTTAAGTTCGAGGGCTTGAATATTGGGAAAGTTGACTCCTGAGGAATGTGAAAGGAGATCTGGAAATTATTACAGTATCCATGGAGGATACCGAAGGTGAGACCACATGAAGGGGAACCATACTTTTTTTGGCCAAAAGGGGGCGATGAGAATGACTGACCTCTTCACCCCTTTTGCTTTCTGTAGACATTTGGAAATTAAGGGAAGTGGGGGGATAAGCGTAAAGACCACCAGTGGGCCAAATGGGGAGTACAGAATCTCTCGGTGATGCCGCCTGAGGGGGGATATGGGCAAAATACCTGCTGCACTTGTTGTTGGGGGAAGCAAAGAAATCACAGCAAGGTTGGCCCCAACGATAAAAAATGTCTTCAGCAACACACTGATTGAGAGACTACTTGTGCAGCATCAAAATGGATCTGCTTAACTTGTCTGCTAACATGTTGGTTTTCCCTGGTATGTGCACTGCAACTAGAAAGTGGTTTGAAGAGATGACTTCCATAGCCTCTCTGCAGAGGAGGAAAGATCGGGTTCCACCTTGTTTGCGGATGTACCATACAACAGACATGATGTCAGTTTGAATTGCAATAGTCCCTAGAGAAAAAGCATCTTTAAATGCCTGCAGTGCTAAAAGGGCTGCTTTCACCTCTGGTTCATTAATATACATATTGGTCTCTTGGGGAAACCACATGCCTTGAACCACCCTTCCCAGGAAATAACCCCCATCCCATCCCAGTTGGGAGGTGTCCGTAGTCATGGCCATTGGGGGGAGGTAAAACAAAAGGTTGGCCTAGATTAATATCATCCAACTGGATCCACCAGTGGATGTGTCATTTGCAAATCTGAGTAAGTTCGACTGGAAAGGATAGGGGTTGTCGAAGAATAGACCACTGAACAGCTAGAGTCCATTAAAGAACACGCATAAAGTACTGTACTAAAAGAAACAACACAATGGCTGCTGCCATGGATCCTAGGACTTTTAACTAATTTGGCTGAAGGAGATGGGTGGAAGATAAGCTGATGAACCTGAGGCCTGGGTGTGGATTTTGATGAATTGGTAGTGATGCTATTTGCACTGTCTTCAGATGTGCACCTATGAACTGCAGGCTCTGAACTGGTGTCAAGTCTGATTTGGCATAACTTACTGTTATCCCCAGTGAATGGCAAATAGTTCCTGGACTGTTGAAGGAAATGCCTGGATTGGGTGGTGAGGAGCCCCTCATCCAGATATGGAAACACTCTGAATCCTTCGAGTTTTAGGTGAGCAGCTACCACTGCCACGCATTTAGTATTCCAAAGGGCAGGGCTCTGAAATGGTAATGAATGGGTCCCAGCTGAAAATATAAATGTCTTCTGGATCGCCTGTCTATTTTTGATGTGATAGTACATATCCTGAAGATCTACGGAGTACATCCAAATTGTCCTTGAGAAAAAAATGGCAAAATGAACTGAACCGTGACCATTTAGTACTTTGACTTCCTTACGTATTGATTCAGTTTGCATTCAGAATTGGTGTGAAGTCCCCTGTTTTTTTGGGCACTAAAAAGAAAAGTTCAAAAGGACTCTCTGTTTAGCAGCACTGCTGCTTTCATCTGACTGGGTGGAACATCTGGAATCTTTGCCCTTTTTGAAATGGGAAATCAGAAAAATGGAATAACCTCTGGATATTCTTAGTACCCAGGAATCTTCTGTTATATTTCTTCAGACATTCGGGTGCAAGGGTAATCGTTCCCCCAACTGACTCCAGAGATAGATAGGCAGCACTTCTGGAGTGCTGGAAGGGTCTTGTCTGGAAACTAACTACAGAAACCCTGATTTTGCAGGCATCCTCTGCCTCTAGGGCAACATCCCCCATTGAAACGTCTTCCTCTGCCCCTGGAACTCAAATCTTAGACAGGTCTCAGATTTCTGGAACCACATTATGTTACCACCTCTGATTCCTGAAGAAGGTTCAGTGCAGAGTAGAAAACTTTATTCCCATGGCAGATAGAGTATTTTCTTCTTGCTGATTGTGAACAAGTGTCTTTTTTACTGATGGACCAAATAAGGATGCACCATCGAAGGGGGGCATTGATAAAGGACATCTTAAAAGGCTCTGTAAAGTGACATAGATGCATCCAGGCATGTCTCCTTAGGGCAATACCTGAACCGGCAGCTCATGAAGTGCCTTTCAGCTGTGTGTGAGATTAACCTCGAAATGCTGGAAATTGACAACAGACTGGCCCAACTGGGAGGATGCTCTTTTGAAATCCTCTCCAGACATGGATTCAGAGTACTTGGTCAAACCTCTCTGCAGCCTCGTGAAATGTGCCAGGTAATTAAGAGATCTCAAGACACAGGTCTCCAAAAGGCAAAGAGTTATATTCCAAATCCGTCCAGATTCCTAGACTCCCTGTTTGGTGGGTGGACAGAAGAGTTCTGCTCTGCTAGCTCTTTCTTTGTGGTTGCTGCCACCACCATAGCATCTACTACTGGGACTCCTTTGCTCCAGTGGGTATATCCTTGGGTGGAGCTAAAGATTTATCAGGTCTCTATGGAATGGGCTCAACAGTATCTGGCTCCTTCCATGCCCAGCAGGAAATTAAATCAGGGAGTTCAACCATGGGGGGGGGGGGGGGATTAACCCAAGACACAGATGGGCCAGAACCAAAAGCTTCCAAAAATATCAATTCCTCTGGAGAGGGATTTTCAGAAGACCAAACACCCTTTTGTCTGAAAATCTCTACGTCTCCAAATGAGATATCATCTGGTGTTCATCTGGGGGACTCTTCTCTTTCATCAAAAATTGTATCCTCTGAGAGATTCCAAGGAGGGATCTATGTGCCTCCTCTTGCACATTCTCTTCCAATGAATCTCCTCTGGGTGGATGTTCAGCGGAGGTATCTCAAGACAGGGTGAGCTACTCTACAGGAACTGCCTGGAAACTAGTTGAAACTGGCTGTCACTGAGGACTAGGCCTGACTGACCCAGAGCTCGGAACTGAAGAGGGGATGGGAACTGGATCCCAAGAATGAGGTGGTGGTTCTCTAGAGACAAACAAAGCCCTCTCCATGATCTCTAAGGCAGATGGACCCAGAGAAGCAGCAACCAACTGCACCAGAGCCAAAGCTTATGGTATAGGCAGATTACGACTCTTGCCAGAGGCTCAAAGGGGCAGGTACGGATTAGATAACATCAGAGACTATCCCAGACCCATGGATCAGACACAATTACTTTGACTCCATGGACCTGTTTCACTCTGAAGTTATCAGAGCTGAACTAGTCAGAGATGCCAGAGTTGAAGATACCTTCTTTGGATCAGACTCTGGACCTCTCAGGGTTTCTGGATCCTGGGGCTCTGAAACAGTGGTATGGATCAGAGAAGGTGAGAAAGAGAATAGTATAAGATTTAGCTGGAAGGCTCACAGATCCAATAGGGGACGGACCAAGTATGATCACTATCTGGATCTGAGCTCATCCTATCCACATCTGCTCCTGATAAACTTCTGAAGGATCTGGAGGATGTGATGGATTGTGGTCTTGAAAGTTTCTTTGAAGTCTGTAAAAATGGAGAATATAGAGTAGGACTAATTTGGTTTAGCAAATACTGTGGTGTACAAATTCTATGAGTGGTGCCAGGCTTTGGATCCAAGGGTCAGGGATCCACAGTAGGTGCCGTATGACTGGCCGATATAATTATAAGATCGGAAGGTTTTGGATTGGAAGATCGGACCTTTGGATCCGGCAACATTAAATCTAAGGATTTTCAGATCTTAGCCGGTGGTTCTGACAAAGTCCTAGGGGACTTCGATGGGGAGCATTTTTTTTGTTCCAAAGGAGAAAACTTAGATCATCTGGCAGGGGTTTGAGCCCCACAAGTTGAAGCTGTAGCAGCAGAAAGTAGGCCTTTCAAAATCAATCTGTTGTGTGGGTCAGCCCAATCCCTAGGATTAGATGTGGAACAGATGCTGCAGTTGGTATCCAAGTGGCCAGCTCTGAGACAATAAATACACTCCTTGTGGGCATCAGAGGTTGGAATTTTGTGCCCACATTAAGTTCATTTTTGAACCCTGTCGGTTTTTCAGACATGACAGGATGTAGGAAGAGTAACAACCAGAGGCAAAACAGGGACATTTTTTTTTAGCAGAAAGAAAAAGTGGAGAAAACATACTAACCATGCTATGAGAGAGATGCTATAAAAAAAGTAGTATAAAGCCCAACGCTGTCACGAATCTTGAGAGAGGATAGGTATGTCAAGTAAGAATGGATTGAGAAGAAATTTTTAGTAAAAATATGCAATTACTCACAAAGAATTCACTAATTTCTCACTCGAGAGAGGAGCCTGCGATTGAGCACAATGGTGGCAAACGAGATCTGAGGTATTGCGGGTGGACTGAGGCAATATGGGAAGAGGGAGGAACTCAAAAGTTGGATTCAAAGTCTAGAGAATGCGTCCGAGAATCGGATCCAAACTCATGCGTTGAAGAAAGAAAAGGACATCAGATCACAGGTTACCTTAAAGTTAAAGGACTGTAATGATTCTCTTATCAATAAAGTGATGTGTGTACAAACTGGTATCATAGACTACTCCCCTTACTCAAAAGTACAGACATTTTATTTAGTATATACACACAAGCAGGAGTATGAGGTACAGGGAAATTGCTTAATGTGTGTACAAGTTTTGAAAACTGCAGTAATTGGAGTTATACTGCACTTTAAATTTTCCAGTTGTCGAGACTTGCATTATCAAAAGTGTGAGATATTATCAAAAATGCGAGATATGATAAAAGCCTTCAAAGATTAAAGCAAGGAGCACAGACAGATCTGAAGGCCATAGCATCATTCAAGGACATGAGCATTTTATAGAAGTTAGCTGCTGTACACAGGTAGGACTCAGAATATTAGTACTGGCTATTTATCTATTCCAAAATACTTGCACATCCTGAAGTAACACAATCAGCAAAAAAAAAAATAAATAAATAAAAATTAAATAAAAAAAAAAATAAAAAAACAAAAAGAAATGAATATTTTCATCAACTCTGATCAAAAAACAGAACAAACTGTATATTAATGTGAAAAGCTCACAATGTGATATCAAACAAAGAATGAGGATGTCTAGCATGTATTTGCCTTCTCTGAAAGTGAACATTCCTGATAAAGGTGTAATGTAAAATGAATACATCTGCCATTTCACAACTCAACATGCATCATGATCACCACAAAATCAAACATGCTCATTTAAACAGGAATCCGAAACACAAACCATGCCTAGCTGTAACCTTTCAAATGTAGATTTTTGTTAACACTAGTATTAGCCTGTGGTGTTTCAGTGCATACGAAACTACCGAATGCAAGTCAAAAAAGTGTGCTACCATGGGGGAAGGTAAGGAAAAAATGTGAAGGAAATCTGATGTTTATTGTTAGACATTGTATCCAGCTAACGGCTCAGGCAATCCAGGGTAAACTAATGGGTATAGCTGTATCGCCATTACAGTTGCATCAGTAACTCATTTTTCCTGAAATGGAATAATGGTTTATAATTTAACATCAGAGTTAGGACGAAGTGATAACCTTACTCTCAATGCATCTTTCATACTAAATGCTGAAACAGTATCAGACATAATATGGACAATTATTATGAATGTAAAAGGCAGATTAAATTAAATTTAAAAAACTTTACAGAATGCTTATAAAAACAAATTTATAAGATTAAAGACCAAAAGGTTGAGGATGTGCTAAATAAGCATTTCCTTGTGCAACCTATTCTAACAATTATACAATGGCGTTGTCAGAATATATGTGTGTAAATGTGAGGGAGGGTAGAGGAAAGGTGAGGATGCAAGGAGTAGAGTTGGTAAAGGTGGATGAGTTTAAGTACTTGGGATCAACAGTTCATAGTAATGGTGAGTATGGAAGAGAGGTGAAGAAGAGAGTACAGGCAGGGTGGAGAAGAGTGTCAGGAGTGATTTGTGACAGACTGGTACCAGTAAGAGTGAAAGGGAAAGTCTACAAGAGGGTAGTGAGACCAGCTATGTTATATGGGTTGGAGATAGTGGCACTGACGAAAAGGCAGGAGTCAGAGCTGGATGTGGCAGAGTTAAAGATGTTAAGATTTGCACTGGGTGTGACTAGGACGGACAGGATTAGGAATCAACTATATTAGAGGGTCAGCTCAGGTTGGACAGTTTGGAGACAATGCAAGAGAGGCGAGATTGCGTTGGTTTGGACATGTGCTGAGGAGGGATGCTGGGTATATTGGGAAAAGGATGCTAAGGATGGAGCTGCCAGGTAAGAGGAAAAGAGGAAGGCCTAAGATAAGGCTTATGGATGTGGTGAGAGAGGACATGCAGGTGGTTGGTGTGAAAGAGCTATATGCAGAGGACAGGAAGAAATGTAAACAGATGATCCGCTGTGGCGACCCCCAACAGGAACAGCAGAAAGAAGATGATGTTGTCAGAAAAGAACTACAAGGGAAACAGAAAAGGAAATGAGGTTCAATAAGGAATGTTATGCTGTAAACGTAACAGAGCTTGGTTGAAAAAATACAGTAGTAGTTATACCGAAATAAAGGAGATCAGGAATAATTTGTGTTTTTTGTCGAAATGAGAAAAAAAAATCTTGGGGTAGATGGAACAATATTAAAAAATGAATGAGAAGGATACAAAAGGTGTGGACATTGGTAGCATCATATACAGGATAAACATCTATTTGTAGGAAATTATAATATAGCAATAACCCACGCCTGGGTGTGGGTAATGCTGAATTTACCCACGGTTGGTGTGGTTTGGTCACGAGGGCGAAGCCAGAGTGGCCAAACAAAGACAACCGTGGGTAAATCCAGCATTACCCACACCCAGAAGTGGGTTATTGCTATTATACAATGACATTATTTAATAAAAAAAAAATAATGGCATTGTATAATGCCTCCATGCAGCCCTTCCACAGCTGTCTGGTATTCTGCGGCAGTTCTGATGTACTGCACATGCGTATACTTACACAGCAGACCAGAGCTGTGGGTGGAAGCAACGGAGAAAGCAAGATCTCCATTGCTTTTTACAAACTGTCTTGCTATGTTAAAGAAGTTTAACACAGCAAGACAGCTTTAAAAAAAGCAACGGAGAATCTCAGCAAGATCTCCGTTGCCTTTTTAAAGCTGTCTCGCTATGTTAAACTCCTTTAACATATGTAAAAAGCAACGGAGATCTTGCGTTCTCCGTTGCTGTTAAAAAAAGACTTATACTAATGGAAAAAGTCCGGGCGACCAGACCTTTTCCCATTAGTATAAGTCTGATTTACAACGTGCACGCTGGGTCGTTGTATAATTTGAATTATTCTATGGTATGTCTTGAACTACAAAGATCATAGGGGAAACAAGAATAAGGAACTACAACATAAATGTTCTGGGCTTAACATTCCAGCAGCACATTAGATAGCAAAGGAAAATGGAAGTACCAAGTCCTGATGGGACCGGTAAAGAGATCCATACTGCACATGAGAAAGAATGCACAAAAATAATGCTGAACAAATTCAGATAAAATGAAATTTTAATTCTTCTAAATCCTTGAACCATGGAATTATGGTGTTTATTTCCTAAAAGAAACAAAAGGGGCAGCAAGATGTACAATCCTTTCACACTGTTGGATAGCCCCCCCACATTTTTTTCTAGCTTGATTTTGGATGTTAAAGAAACAGATGGGAGAAGATGTGATGCATCAGTATGCCATCAGACAAAGATCAAATAGTCTTGTATTTGATTACATTAAAAAACATGCCACTCATAGGACACAAAAGATTTGATATGTTTAAAGACTCTGAGGTAGTATTTGACGATTAACAGTTGAAAGCATGGTCTCGCCATAAAGTCAGCATAAAGTACAGTTCTGTACTCTTACCATAAATGTAGATGTTACAGTGTATTCACTATTGCAGTCATCACACTTGGGTTATCTGCCTGCAGGTAGCCGTCAGTCGGCCTGAATACCAGAGACTTGGTATTTCTGCGTCGGATGCTGTCGCTTCTTCCATGACGTCAGGGGTATAAAACAGGCAGCAGACTCCATTACATCAGTTTTTCTTGCTCCAAATGACAGGAGCCCCCAAATAGGGAGCTAGTATATGGTGGGGAAAACACCACCAGTAAAAAGTAAATACCAGTAGTAGGAATAGTCATAGAGAGGAGAGCTAAAGAGATAGAGAAAACCAGGGGGCTGGAGGGAGGGAAACCAGGACTGCAACAGTGAATACACTCGAACATCTACATTTATAGTAAGTGTACACAACTGTACTATGTTCTTCGTGTTTCACTTTTGCAGTCAACACACTTGGGTTGATTCCCAAAGCTGAGGAAGGGTGGAGGCAAGAGTTAGGGCTGGCTAGTAGGCCTTGCAAGACTGCTGTAGCAAATTCTGCCCTGGATTTGGAAAAGATAGGCAGGTGGTAATGCTTGGTGAAGGTGTGTAGAGAACTCCAGGTAGCAGCTTCCAGTATGTCCCTTGTAGGGACTCCCCTGAGAAATGCTGAAGAGGTAGATGTAGCTCTAGTGGAATGTGTTCTGACCCCCTGCGGGGTTGGTTTTCTGTGGTGCTTGTAGCAGAAATGGATACAATGTGCTATCCATTTGGAAATGGTTTGTTTTGAAATGGCCTTGTCCTCTGCCCCTGTTGCAAAGCTGACTAGCAGCTGGTCAGATTTTCTGAAAGGCTTAGTCCTATCAAGGTAGAACCTGAGCGGTCTGTGCACGTACAAAGAGTGCAGAATCCTTTCCCCTTTATTTTGAGGATTAGGGAAAAAGGTCGGCAAATGGATGGATTAGTTGAGAGCCATATACTGGACACCACTTTAGTCGTAAAGGAAGGGTTAGTTCTGAGGGAAAGCCTGTCAGCATGGAAAATAATGAAGGGTTCCACAGCCATCAGTGCTTGTAAGTCAAACACTCTTTTAGCTGAAGTGATGGCTAGAAGCAAGCCGGTTTTCCAAGAGAGGAATTTTAACTCTGCTGAAGCAGCAGGTTCAAAAGGAGGAAGTGTGAGCTTTTCCAGAACAAAGTTAAGGTCCCAAGCGGGGGTGGGTGCTCTCCTTGGTGGCCTTAAGTTTTATGCCCCTCTCAGGAACTGTTTGAGAGGGTGACAGAATAGAGGTAGCTCAGTATTTTAATGAGCCGAAATGGCAAAGGCATGGATCTTGATGGAGGAGAAGGACAGGCCTCTGTGTAGTAATTCTGCTAGGTAGTCCAAGATTAGAGGTAAGGAGGGCAGCGCTGTGTCCATTTCTTTAGACTGAATCCAAGAACAATACCTTTTAAACTTTTCAGCATAGGATTTCCTAGTACTGGGTCTTCTGGCTTCAAGGATGACATCCAGCAACTGCTTGCTTAGGGTTGCCATTGGGTATTTAAGGAATAAGCCAGGCTGCAAGATTTAGAGTTTGCAATTGTGGATGCAAAATCTGTCCCTCCTGCTGAGAAAGCAGGGTTGGGGTCTGCTGTAGGTGCCAGGGTGGCACCATTGTCAGACTGCGCAGGAGTGGGTACCAGTGCTGGTGTGGCCAGTCCAGGGCAATCAGAATGGTCTTTGGCCTGTCATTTTATCTTGAGTAACACTCTTGAGATAAGGGTCAGATGGGGAAAGTGAGCCCCCCCATGCATAATCTGATGCATCTGAGGTTAGGGTCTGGACGGCATGGGGTTGGGTAAAATGCAGTCCCTTGTTGTGATTGCATGCTCTGCCCACTAAAGGAACTCTGTCCTTAGACAAGGTATGATAGGAACGACTGTTTCCAGGTCCTGAGAATGTTGGCACCAAAGACTTAAGTACCATTGAAGTTTCCTCATATGCAGTCTTGCATATGGAATTAGCAGAATACACAAGGCCATAAACCCTAGGGCTTGCAGTTAGCTGGGTTCTGGTGGCCATTTGTTTGAAGTAGTCTGTCAGACAGACCTGTTTTACTGAAGTGAGGAATGCCATCTGGGAAGTTGTGTTCAAGCTTGCTCCCAGGAATATAATCTTTTGACTGGGTACCAGTTGCGATTTACTTTCGTTGATGGTGTACCCCAATGAAGTTAGAAGGCTTTTTACAAATGTCAGGTGCTGAAGCAGCAACTCCTGTCTGCCTGAATCACGCAGTCGTCCAAGTACGGGTAAATTTTGATATTTCTCTGCCTGCAGTATGTAATGGCTGGAGCCAGGCATTTTGTGAATACCCTGGGTGCAGTAGATACGCCAAAGGGAAGTGCAGAGAACTGATAATACATAGACCCTGCCCTGAAACATAAATATTTCCTGCATGACTCCCCTTACGGGGATGTGCAGATAGGCTTCTTTTAAGTCTAGGGTGACTAACCAGGCATCCTTGGCTAACATAGGGAGAAGCTGTTGCAGGGTACGCATCTTGAATTTTGGTACCACCAGGAAGGTGTTGAGAATTGAAAGATACATGATTGGGCGCCGAGAGCCCTCTTTCCTGGGTACCAGGAATAGTCTGGAGTAAAATCCTTGACCCCTCTCTGTTCTACTGGAACAGGCTGAATAGCTCTGATATTGAGCAGGGAAAGTACGTGGTTTTGAGTCTCTGTCCACTGGTTTGGAGGAAGGTCTGGAAACCACATGGGGTTGGCAGTGAATGGAAATAAAATTTGTACCCCTGGCTTACAATGTTGAGGACCCATCGGTTCTGAGTGATGGACATCCAGTTTTTTGCATGAAGGGCAAGTTTTCCTCCTAGGGGCACAAGCAATTGGGCAGGCCTGGGAAGGAGCGTTGAGAAGTCACTGTGAGCTTTTTCCATAAGGAGGTGGCTTACCACTCCCCTGCTCTAGGGGTGGGGGCACTCCATTGCTTACATCTCTGCATACCTTGAGACTGTAGTCTGGGTGGTTTATTTCCCTGGGTTTTGTTTGGGAAGGCCTGGAGGGGGATGGAAAGGACCAGTGTTTTGAAGGGCAATGCCTACTGAATCTAGGTGGTAGCACTTGTAGGAATTCTTTAACAGTTTGCATAAATTTAGCCTTTTCTTCCATCTTTTTTTAAGAGCAACTTCTGCTTTGGTGCCAAACAAACGGTCCTTATTTAAAGGAGTGCCTAGCAAATTAGATATGACATGATCTGGCAAGGCCTGCTCCTTCAGCCAAGCATGTCTTCTCAGTACAGAGCCAGTGACTGCTGCCCTGTAAGATGCTTACAGAACATCAAAGCCACACTGCAAAGTATGCTTACTAACTTGGTTTGCAGAGTGTATAAGCTCCTGCAATTCTTTATTTTCTGCACAATCTGGAAACATTACCACTTTTTGTTTAATAAGTTCCATAACATGTTGCTGGTACTTCAGCATCTGAAAGTGGCAATTCAATGCCCTGATACCAAGAGTTGCAGAGGTATACACCTTCTTTACCCCATCTGTCCAAAGCTCTGGAATCCCTGTCTGAAGGGATAGGATTTTTGGCTGTAGTAGCCTTAATACCTTTAGGTCCCTGGGAAATCATCTCTGGATCAGTAGTAGGATTCTTGAAAAGAAACTTGTGAGAATCAGGTACTCTGTAGTACCTCTCTGGTTTCCTAGGGGGCCAGAGGTAAAGTGTCTGGAGTAAGAATGGATTCCATGAAAACATCATCCACAACATCCAGGACAGGGGGTATAGCTGAAGGCCTGTGTTGAGGCAACTCTCAAAATTCTGAGTCTCTTTTTGGACTGAGGATAGTCTTGGCATTCCCAATGGAAATGCTCTCAAAGTAAGCAAGGTTTCACCAAAAGAGAAATCCTCTGGAGGGAATGGATTCCTCTGCATCTGAATCATCATAGGCGGATAATGGCATGTCTTCATAATCAGAAAGGTCAGAGACATCGGACTCCTGGTCTGTAGAACCTGAAGGGGGCTGGAGTCTTTGTCTCTTAGCTGGGAAAGGCTAGCTTCCCCTAATCAGCGTAATAAGGTCTTCAGCCATTCTAGGCATTTATGTGGCATGGGTGCCTCAGCATACGCTCTGGTCATTGGTTTTCTAGGCATAGTGCGTACTCTCGGCCTAAGAAACTTGGTAGTTTTGGTTAAAAAAAGAAGCCGTCGGTTTGATTTGAACATCGGTAGGAAAAAAAACTCCCTCAGAAGCCGGTGCCTGCACAGCAGCTCTGGACCCATCTAAAGTAGAGACATCTGCTGGTTCCATAGTCGAAGAAGCATCATGGCATACCGGACTCCAAATGGGTCTCAGCAGAGACCTGTGAATCCAGGGGCTGCAAAGGCACCTCACTGAGTACTGGCGGACTGGCGACTAGCTTAATGTAAGCATCGGCAGTTTTGGACCTATGCGGTCCGTCTCTGTCTTTATCTTTATGTTTTTTCGGAAGATCGGTAGTCGGATGGCTTACCGAAGCCATTTCAGAATACGTAGATAGAGACTGAAAGAATTTAGCGACAAAGATAGCCCGACGACAAATGGTTCGGGCATTAAATAAGGCACAAAACTGAAGCAAGGGATGTCATGGTCTGGGCCTAAACAGGTGACGCAGTAATAATAAAAATCTCTGCGAGGTATCCACAGGCAAGAAAATTGTTAACTTTTAGAGTAGGAAACAAGGATCCCCAACAAGGTACTTAGCTTTAGAAGACTTCAGGATTATTCAACTGAAACGAAAAATTCAGGTAGTGGCCGATTGGCACTTGCGGACTACTTCTGCTTCGGGCTCCTCCTCAGCAATAAAGACTGATGTAATAGCATCAGCTGCCTGTTTTTATACCCCTGACGACCTGGAAGAAGCAACAGTATCCGACACAGAAATACTAAGTCTCTGGTATTCGGTCCAACTGAGGGCTACACCTGCAGGCAGATAACCCAAGTGTGATGACTGCAAAAGTGGAACACGAAGAACATCAGGATGCTATCACAATCACTGAAGAATTGCACATCTCGGACTGAGATTGGTGAAAATTTTCTCAGAAGGGCATCTAACAGATGAACTTGAGATAAAGTGGTAAGACAAGATATGTCTATTGGCTCCTTATCTCTTTCCAGTACACATATATGTTAACCATTATGGACAAAGTAGCAGAAAACCAAAGTAAGCCTTGCCCAGTTTTGGAATTTGTAATCCAAATGTTAATGCTGGTAACTGGTTTTAAGTAAACTTAATAAACAGAGTGGCACTTTAGAGTCTTAATGGAGAGAAAAATGTAATAGATGTTTTTAAAAAATACAGCCAGATAGGAACAAGAAAAAGATGGATCAAATAAATGGAAAGGCTGTGGTAATGGTCGAGTCCTATGAATGATGTATGTAAGTTACTCAAAGTAATCATCTATGGACCAGAACTCTGGTTAGAAGAGAACTTCATGAGCATTTTTTCACCTGTACATCAAACACTGGATACTGAGACTTTTGTCCTTTCATTTTGTTTACCTTGGAGAAAATCCCAAATCCAAGGGTGTTGGCAGGCATGCAAATCTTTGCCAGCTGGATTAAAATTAATTGGAAAAAAATGTCTTAAGAAGATGAAACAATTTGGGTGGGAGGAAAGTATTAGGAAGAGGCCACTATTCATTCATTCATTCATAAACTTGGACATAACTCTGATCCCAATGGCCCATTTTCAGCTTAAGCTCAGGGAGTCAAAAAGAGAAAGCATTTATTTGGAATATACAGTTATTACAAAACAAAGCATGTATATGTCAGCATGCTGCAATGAGGAAAAAATAGAAAGTAGCACATACAAAAATGAGAAGGAATAAACATTGGAAACAGATGCAAAATATTTACAATATGTACAACTATGATAGATCTAGGCAGTCACATACTCACATGAGTATGTGAAAATATAAATATGACCTACCCCATAGAGGCCTACATAAAGTTTATATGCACTATAAATTTATCAAAGTTTGGAAACACATTGCTGAGTACAACAAGGAAAAGTAAAAGGGGCAAAAAGTGAGATATTTTTCATGTGGTCGCAAACAAAAAAATTACAGAAAAAAATGTGTACTTTTTTATACAGAATTAGAAGATAAAGAAATGGTTGAACTTCTTTTTTTATATAAAAGCACTATCAAAAAGTTTCCAAGATGGCTGCACACTTAATAGGCTGATGAGAGCTCTGCAAGTGTGAAAATTACAGCAGCAAATAAAAGTCACTATCAAATTGGATAAAATTCAGTTACTGGCATATGATTACATCATCTGGATGCCAGTAAAGAAGAAATTTGTACAAAGTAACTGAAATCCAAGCAGAAAAGGAGATGAGAAACTCTAGCTGGGAAGAATCTTGCAGTTCTTCAGCAAAAAATGTTCAACAGATGGCTTCTAATAATTTAGAGGAAAAATAAATCAAATGCATTCAGAGGTCTTTAAAACAAATGAAACACTGATATATATACAGACAAAACAAAAAGCTGGAAAAACAGGCTTTAACTTGCTATTTCAACAGGATGATAAAATTATAAAATTCAGAGGGCAAAATGAAAAGGCTGGCATTAGGCTTCATAAAAGAGCCATTTCAAAAAGTGGCAAGAATGAGAAAATGGAGTACCCCCAGAGAAAACTGGACATGGTCTGCTGTACCACAGAAAATGGAAAGAACAGACCATATTAATTTTAAAGTGCAAATAAGCAACTGGACTACTGTTCCACAGCAGTATTTAACAACTGAAAAAGATTGTGTGTACGTGCCAAACCTATTCATGAGAAAGCAGCCAAAACCTATGTTAGTAAAATAAGCAATTATAGGAGAAAAGTACAGTTGTGTACACTTACCATAAATGTAGATGTTAGAGTGTATTCACTGCTGCAGTGATTACATTTGGGTTATCTGCTTGCAGGCAGCCCTCAGTCGGCCTGATTAACAAAGTCTTGGGTCCTGTGTCGGTTGCTGTCCCTGCTTCCATGACGTCAGGGGTATAAAACATGCAGCCAACGCCATTACATCAGTTTTTCTTGCCCCAGATGTCAGGTGCCCCCCTAATGGGAAGCAATTAAATATAAATGTACAAAGATATATCTCCAACAAAAAAGCACACACACCAAAAAGGCTTTTAAGTATAGCAAATGAAAGCAGAGGTATAGTCAAAAGTTAGGAGGCTGGAGGGAGGGTAACCAGGACGGCAACAATGAATACACTCGAACAACTACATTTATGGTAAGTGTACACAACTGTACTATGTTCTTTGTGTTTCACTGTTGCAGTCATTACATTTGGGTAGATTCCCAAAGCTATGGTTGGGAGGAGGAATTTAGATAGCATTAGGGCCAGCTATAAGGCCCTGCAAGACTGCAGTGGCAAACTAGCTCTGGATTTAGAGAAAATTGGCAAATGATAATGCTTGGTGAAAGTATGTACAGAACTCCAGGTATCAGCTTCTAGGATGTCCCTGTTAGGGACGCCTCTGAGAAAGGCTGTAGAGGTAGATGCAGCCCTGGTGGAGTGAGGTCTGATCCCCTTTGGTCAGGTTTTCCATGGCGCTTATAGCAGAAATTAATGCAATGGCCTATCCATTTAGAAATGGTTTGCTTTGAAATAGCCTTCCCCTCTGCCCCTGCAGCAAATGCCACCAGCAGTTGTTCAGATTTCCTTTGAGGATTAGTCCTGTCCAAGTAGAATCTAAGTTATCTGTGCACATCTAAGGAATGCAGTATCCGTTCCCCTTTATTTTGTAGATTGGGAAAGAAGGTTGGCAAATGAATGGACTGATTAAGAGCCACACTGGATACCGCCTTGGGCATGAAGGATGGATTGGTTCTGAAGGACACCCTGTCCGCATGAAAGATGATGAAAGGCTCCACTGCCATAAGGGCCTGTAATGCAGATACCCTTCTAGCTGAAGTGATTGCTAAAGGGAAAGCTGTTTTCCAAGAAAGAAATTTTAAGACTGTAGTAGCAGCTGGCTCGAAAGGAAGTAGAGTGAGTTTCTCCAAGACAAAGTTAAGGTCCCAGACTGGGGTTGGAGCTCTCCTGGGTGGTCTCAAATTTTTGGCTCCTCTGAGGAACTGCTTGAGCAGTGGATGAGAGAAGAGGGGAGGTCCTGTTTTACAATGAGCTGAAATGGCTGAGGCGTGGATTTTAATGGAGGAAAAAGACAGGCCCTTGTGAAGCATCTCAGCCAAGTACTGTAAAATCTGAGGTAAATTGGGCGCTGCTGTGCTCATCCCTTGAGATTGGTTCCAGGCACAGGATCTTTTCCATTTTTCAAAATAAGATTTTCTAGTAGTAGGCCTCCTTGCCTTTAAAATGACATCCATCACAGATTTGCTGAGGGGTGGTAAAGGAGAGATTAAGTAATTAGCCAGGCTGCAAGGTTCAGTGTTAGAAGCTGAGGGTTCAGAATCTGGTTCTCCTGCTGAGAAAGCAGGGAAGGAGTCTGAGGAAGGTGCCACACTGCGCAGGAGGTGGTACCAGTGTTGGCGCGGCCTGTCTGGAGCAATCAAAATCATCCTTGGTTTGTCCTGTTTGATTTTTAGTAGTGCTTTGGAGAGCAGAGGCAGAGGGGGAAGGCATAGACTGATAGTTTTTTCCAGCTGAAGGACAGAGCATCCACTTTCCAGGCTTGTTTGTGGGGGGGCCTTGTGCAAAATTTGTCCAATTGGTAGTTCTGGGGAGAAGCAAACGAGTCTATATCTGGGCTCCCCCATTTCCTTGTCAACATGTTGAAAATCCTTGGTTCCAGTTTCCACTCGTATGGGTCCATGAGGTTTCCGTTTAGTCCGTCTGCCAGTGTATTTAATTTTCATGGCAGTAATTGAGCTTGTAGGTGCACTTGGTAGCTCAAGGCTATGTTCCACAATGCCATGGCTAGTCTGCAGTGAGGGTAAGAATGTGTACCCTACTGCTTGTTTATGTACCACATAACAGTGGTGTTGTCCGTCTTTACCATTAGTTGTCCTGGAAGAATGTGGTCCTTGAAGGCTGTCCGAGCATTCTGTACAGCTAACATTTCTTTTTGATTGATATGCAGGTGCATTTGACTTGGGTTCCATTTGCCCTGAATGCACTTCCCTGCCAGGTGAGCCCCCCCCCCATGCATAGTCTGATGAGTCTGTTGTTAGGGTTGGGGCGGCAGGGGGTGGTGTGAAAGGTAGTCCCTTGATTTGGTGGCAGGCCTCTGTCCACCAAAGGAACTCTAGGCGTAGGCAAGGTATGATAGGAATCATTGTTTCTAGGTCTTGAGAATGTTGACACCATAGGCTTTTTAGATATCACTTTAGTTTCCTCATATGCAGTCTTGCATATGGAATTAGAAGAATGCAGGAGGCCATGAACCCCAAAGCTTGCAGTATTTGTCTTGCAGATAGCAGGGTTTTTGTGGCCACTTGTTTGAAGTAGGTTGTCAAATGAATTTGTTTCTCTGGCGTGAGGTAAGCCATCTGGGAAGTTGTACTCAAGCTTGCTCCCAGGAATATAATTTGTTGACAGGGTACCAGGTGTGATTTCTTTTCATTTATGGTGTACCCCAGACAAGTTAGAACTCTTTATACAAAGGCCAGATGATTCAAAAGTATGTCCTGGCTTTCTGCCTGAATTAGACAATCGTCCAGGTATAGGTATATTTGAATATTTCTTTGCCTACAAAATGCATTAACTGGAGCTAGGCACTTTCTGAATACCCTGGGCGCAGTAGATAAGCTAAAGGGCAGTGCAGAGAAAGTACAGTTTTGTACCTACCATAAATGTAGATGTTCGAGTGCTAATACAGCTGCAGTCATAACAGATGTGTTCTCCTGCCGTCAGGCGGGTCCTCGGTCGGCCGAATTCCAAAGTCTAGGTTCGGCGTCGGTTGTCGTCGCTTTCTTTCCTGACGTCAGTGCGACAGGGGTATACAAGACACAGCCGACGCCATTTTCTTCAGTCTTTCTTGCCCCAGATGTCAGGTGCCCCCATAAGGAAGGCAATATATATATATATATAAAAAAAAAATATATATATATATATATATATATATATATATATATATATATATATCTAATATATAATCATGCATAGCAATATAATCAAAAACCAGTAGTTGCAAGCAAATACATCATAGAAGGATAACCCAATCAAGATGTAAGATGAGGTGTTAGCCACTAGGTCTGTACACAGAGGGGAAGGTGGGAGGGAAAACTGGACTGCAGCTGTATTAGCACTCGAACATCTACATTTATGGTAGGTACAAAACTGTACTATGTTCATAGTGCATACAGCTGCAGTCATAACAGATGGGTAGAATCCCAAAGCTACGCACAGGGTGGTAGGCACTAGGTGGAACTGGGAGGAGCCAGAATGCCCTGCAACACAGCAGTGGCAAAGCCTGCTCTAGTTTTGGAGTATAAAGGTAGGTGGCAGTGTTTAGTGAAGGTATGCACAGAACTCCAAGTGGCTGCCTCCAAAATATCTTTGGAAGGGACTCCTCTGAGGAAGGCTGCAGAGGTAGCTGTGGCCCTTGTGGAGTGGGATCTGATGCCTGCAGGTACAGATTTACCATGAAAGGAGTAACAAAATCGTATGCAGTGGCCTATCCATTTTGAAATTGTCTGTTTGGAAATTGGCTTCCCTTGAGCTCCTACAGCATAGGACACAAAGAGTTGTTCTGATTTCCTGAAAGGCTTTGTTCTGTCCAAATAGTAACATAGCTGTCTATGGATGTCTAAGGAATGTAGCAGCCTTTCCCCTTTGTTTTGAGGATTGGGGTAAAAGGTAGGTAAGTGTATGGCCTGATTCAAAGCTAACCTGGATACTACCTTAGGCATAAATGACGGGTTGGTTCGTAGGGAAACCCTATCCTGATGGAAGATGAGAAAGGGCTGCACAGCCATGAGGGCTTGTAGTTCTGAAACCCTACGAGCTGAGGTAATGGCCAGAAGGAAAGCTGTTTTCCAGGACAAATATTGCAAATCTGTTGAGGCAGCTGGTTCAAAGGGAGGCAATGTTAATTTTTCTAGAATGTAATTAAGATCCCAGGCTGGTATTGGTTGTTTCCTTGGAGGTCTTATATTCTTAGCCCCTCTGAGGAACTGTCTTAAGAGTGGGTGAGAGAATAAGGGTGGATCAGTGTTGTATTCTGCAGAAATGGCTGAGGCATGGATTTTGATGGAGGAAAATGAAAGTCCACTGTTCAACAGCTCAGCTAGATACTGTAATATCTGAGGCAAATTCAGTTTTCTAGGATCCTGGCCTTTTTTCTCATTCCAAGCGCAAAACCGTTTCCATTTTGCCGAGTAAGCCTTTCTAGTAGATGGCCTTCTGGCCTCCAAAATGACATCCTGCACCTCCTTGGATAGTAGGGTCTGTTGTGGTGTTAAGGAATTTTCCATGCAGCCAGATTGAGTGTTTTCAGCTGACTGTGAAGAGTTTTGTAGCTGTGCTGAGTCAGTAGAAGAGGCATTAGAGGTAGGGTGCAGGGAGGAGAATGTGTTAGGCTCCTCAGGAGTGGGTACCAGTGTTGTCTTGGCCAGTCTGGAGCAATCAGTACCATCTTCGGTCTGTCTGCTCTTGCTTTCAAGAGCACCTTGGGCAGAAGAGGCAAAGGTGGGAAGGCATAAACGGTCTGTGCTGCCCAACTGAAAGAAAGGGCGTCCACTCTCCAGGCCTTTGGGTGGAATGTCCTTGAGCAGAATTTTGTCAATTGATGATTCCTGTGGGAGGCAAAGAGATCTATGTCTGGCTTTCCCCACGCTTGGATTATATTTGAAAACACTTGAGGATGCAACTTCCATTCGTGCGGGTCTGTCATATTTCTGCTTAGATTGTCTGCCAGTGAGTTTTCCAAACCTGGCAGGTACTGTGCTTGAAGTTCGATTTGCCATTCCAGAGCCAAGTTCCAAAGTGACATGGCCAGCCTGCACAGGGGGTATGAATGTGTTCCTCCTTGTTTGTTTATGTACCACATTACTGTGGTGTTGTCTGTTCTTATCAATAATTGCCCTGGATGCAGGAGGTCCTTGAAAGTTGTAATTGCATTTATCACTGCTAGCATTTCCTTTTGATTGATGTGAAGGTGCTTTTCCTTTTGGGACCATTTGCCCTGAATGCACCTGTCTGTCATGTGTGCCCCCCAGGCGTAGTCTGAGGCGTCTGTTGTGATGAATTGATTTGCTTGAGGCTTGCAGAATGGTAGACCTGCGTTTGTTTGGCATGCTTGGACCCACCATAGAAATTCCTTTTGCAAACATGGGATTAGTGGTATTATTGTTTCCAAACTGTGGCTGTGTTGAGACCATAGGTTTTTTAGGTACCATTGAAGTTTCCTCATATGCAACTTTGCACATGGGATTAGAAGAATGCAAGATGCCATGAAGCCCAGAGCCTGCAGGATTTTCCTTGCAGTTAGCCTGGTACAATTTGCTAGTATTTTGAAGTACTGAGTTAGTTGCCCCTGTTTTTCTGGCGTAAGATAGGCCATCTGGGTGTTTGTGTCCAAGTTGGCACCCAGGAAAATTATTTTCTGAGATGGTGTTAGCCTGGATTTCTCTTTGTTGACTGTGTATCCCAGAGAATTCAATAACCGGGTTACATAAGCCAGATGTTCCAGAAGTATGTTTTTGTTGTCCGCTTGGATCAGGCAGTCGTCCAAATAAGGGTAAATTTGTATCCCTTGAAGTCTGCAGTAGGCAATTACTGATGCCAGGCATTTCGTGAATACTCTGGGCGCAGTAGATAAGCCAAAGGGCAATGCAGAGAATTGATAGTGGATTAAACCTGCAAGAAATCTGAGGTATCTTCTGCAGCTTTGCCTGATTGGGACATGCAGGTATGCCTCCTTGAGGTCCAATGTTACCAGCCAAGACTCCTTGCCCAGCTTGGGAAGAAGCTGCTGTAAGGTGAGCATCTTGAATTTTGGTATGAGTAGAAATGTGTTTAGGATGGATAAGTCCAAAATGGGTCTCCAATCAGTTCCCTTCCTTGGTACCAGGAATAGTCTGGAATAAAAACCTTGACCTTGTTCGTGAGTAGGTACCTCTTGAACAGCTTTCATGTCCATGAGCTTTGAAATTTGTATTTGAGCCTCTGCCCTTTGATTGTGTGGCAGGTTCGGCATGCCTCTCATTTTTGGAAGAGTGTGAAAATGAAATCTGTAGCCTCTGTTTATAATGTCCAGGATCCATTTGTCTGTTGTGATAATATGCCAATTTTTTGAAAATAATGTCAGCTTTCCTCCCAAGGGTGCTGCCAGCTGAGACTTGCTTGGCATGCAAAGGAGAAAGTCATTGGGTTTGTTTCCTGTATTGTTGTGCACTGTCTTCGCCACCTCTTGGTGCTGGAGTTTGCCATTGTCTGCCTCTATATGATCCTTGAGATTGTCCTCTGCCCCTTGTGCGCCTGTATCTACCTCTTTGGGGCTTGTCCGTGGCTGGAAAGGACCAGTTTTTTGAAGGCCAATTTCTGCTAAAACGTGGTGGTTGTACCTGTAGAAAAGCTTTGACTGTTTGCATAGATTTAGCTTTTTCTTCCATTTTCCGTAGTATCTCCTCAGCATTAGTACCAAATAATACATCCTTTTGTAAAGGAGCATCTAGTAGTTTAGCTTTAACATGATCAGGCAAGGTTTGTTCCCTAAGCCAGGCATGTCTACGAATGACTGATCCTGTAACAGCAGCTCTACTTGAGGCCTCTAGAGCATCATAGCCACATTGTAAGGTGTGTTTACCCACTTCTTCTGCACTATGCATCATATCCTGCAACTCCTTCAAATCTGGTTGTTCAGGTTGTGACATTTTATTCCTTAATTGTGATAACAGAAACTGCTGATATTTAAGCATATAGAACTGACAATTTAAGGCCCTCATGGCTAGGGTGGCAGAGGTATATACCTTTTTTCCCCACCTTTCTAAGGATCTAGACTCTCTTTCGGAAGGTAATGGATTCTTAGCAGTAGAGGCCCTCATTCCCTTGGGGCCTTGAGAAATGGTTTCAGGGTCAGCATTATGGCTTTTGTAAAGAAATTGGTGTGAGTTAGGAACTCTGTAGTACCTATCAGGCTTGACTGGGGCAGGAGGCAGGGAATCAGGATTAAGGCAAGCCTCCGAGTAAACATCAAGTATGTCCAAGACAGGAGGAATCGCCAGAGGTCTGTGCTGAGGTAGCAAAAGAAATTCCCTAAGTCTTTTCTTGGAATCTGAAAAATCTTGGCCTTCCCAATGGAAGTGTTCCCTCAAGGTATGCAAGGTTTCCCCAAAAGAAAAATCCTCTGGGGGAGATGCAGAAGGAATGGACTGCTCTGCATCAGAATCTTCAAAAGGGGAGTACGAGTGTTCCTCTTCATCAGAATGTTCTGAAATAATGGAGCTCTGGTCAGAAGAGGGAGAATCTTCCTCCACTCTGGTTCTCTTGTCCAGAGGGGGTTGGGAACCCCTGATAAGAATAATTAAATCCTCAGCCATTTTGAGCATCTGCTTTTAGGCATGGGACCTGGAGATGGACCCTGTGCAACAGGCCTCTTGGGATGCATGGCTGGTTTGGACTTAGTAAAGGCCTTTATGGAAAAGGAAGATGAGGGTCTGAAGACACCATGGGTGGAAGTGGGCCTGTCCACATTAAGAGGCTCAACACTCACAGTGGCTTCGGTAGCTGTAGTCAGGGTATGGGCTGAGGCACCTGCGGTCTCGGTTACAGAAGACACCGCCAGAGAAGTGTCGTCGGTAGTCAGGGGCTGCGTAGGCGCCACGCTGAGAACCGGACCACGTGCAGTTTGTTTTGGCGTGGTGTCGGTGGAGACCACGGACCTCGCGTGTCAGTCTTTGTCCTTGCGTTTTTTGGACAAAACGGTAGTGGGAGTCTCCGACGAAATTTTATAATCAAAAGCTTTACCAAAAAGGTGCTGGGCGAACTCCGCCCGACGCTTAATAGTGCGTTTAGTGAAAGTAGCACAAAAGTGACAGCCCGAGACGTCGTGGTCTGGGCCTAAACAAGGTATACAGAGGGAATGGAAATCCTTATGCGGTATTTGCTTCCCACAAGAAATACAATTGTTAACTTTGTCTGACATCGGTCTGAGGCAAGAAAAGTTTCAACAGGGTACTTAGCTTTAAAGAAGACTTCGGTTTCCAAATTTTCGTAATTTCAGGAGCTGGCCGACCGGCACTTGCGAACTGCTTCTGCTTCAGGCACCGCGCGGCAAAAAAGACTGGAGAAAATGGCATCGGCTGTGTCTTATATACCCCTGTCGCACTGACGTCAGGAAAGAAAGCAACGACAACCGACGCCGGACCTAGACTTTGGAATTCGGCCGACCAAGGACCCGCCTGACAGCAGGAGAACCCATCTGTTATGACTGCAGCTGTATGCACGATGAACATCTGATAGTGCGTACAGCCTGCTTTGAAGCATAGGCATCTTCTGCAAGATTCCCTGATTGGGATGGGCAGGTATGCTTCTTTTAAATCTAGTGTTGCCAACCGGGAGTCTTTGCCCAGCATAGGAAACAATTGGTGAAGAGTCAGCATCTTGAATTTTGGAATCTCGAAAAAGGTGTTTAGAGTAGACAGGTCCAGGATAGGACGCCATGAATTGCCTTTTCTGGGTACCAGGAAAAGTCTTAAGTAAAAACCTTGTCCATTTTCCACTTCTGGTACCAGTTGAATAGCCCCCCATGCTTAAGAGAGAAAGTACTTGTTTTTGGGCCTCTGCTCACTCATTTTGGGGTAGGTCAGGCTACCTGCTTGGTGTTGGCAATGTGTAGAAATGAAATCTGTATCCCTGGGACACTATATTTAAAACCCATTTGTCCTGGGTAATGAGATCCCAATTCTTTGCATGAAGAACAATCTTTCCCCTCAAAGGGGCAGTCAGTTGATAAGTGCTTGAAAATTTTAAAAGGAAGTCATTGAGACAGTTTACCATGGGGGGGGGGGTCTTATTACTCCCAGATCTGGAAGTGGAGGCTCTCCACTGCTTAGTTCTGTCTGTCCCCTGGGACTGAAACCTGGGGTTTTTGCTGTGTCTGGGTTTGGCTTGAGAAGACCTGGAAAGGACCAATTCTTAGAGGGCCAGTGCCTACTAAATCTAGAAGGCTGAACTTGTAAAAAAATCTTTAACAGTTTGCATAGATTTAGCTTTTTAAGAACTTCCTCAACCTTGTTGCCAAACAGGCGGTCCTGATTTAAAGGAGCATCCAACAATTTAGCTTTAACATGATCAGGCAAAGATTGCTCCTTAAAGCCAAGCATGCCTTCTGAGCACAGACCCAGTACCAGCCGCCCTGCAAGAGGCCTCTAATGAATCAAAACCACATTGCAAAGTATGTTTTCCAACTTGTTCAGCAAAATGCATTAAATCCTGTAATTCTTTATTCTCCACACAGTCAGGAATCAACATCATTTCCTCTTTAAGCAGTCCAATAACATGTTTCTGATACTTTAACATATGAAACTGGCAGTTTAAAGCCCTAATGGCCAAGGTTGCAGAAGTATAAACCTTCTTACCCCATCTATCCAGCGCTCTGGAGTCTCTATCAGAAGGGGTAGGATTTTTAGTAGTAGAAGCCTTAATGCCCTTGGGCCCCTGTGAAATAGTCTTTGAATCTGCAATAGGATTTTTAAAAAGGAACTTGTGGGACTCAGGGACCCTTTAGTATCTGTCAGGTTTTCTGGGAGCAGGAGGCAGGGAATCAGGGGGCCAAACTAGATTCCGAAAAAGCATCATCACCAATGTCTAGTACAGGAGGAATAGCTAAAGGCCGATGCTGAGTTAGGAGAAGGAAATCCCTAAGCCTCTTTTTTGAATCAGAAAAATCCTGGCTTTCCCAGTGGAAATGCTCCCTTACAGTATGTAAGGTTTCCCCAAAAGAAAAATCCTCAGGAGGGGAAGCAGAGAGAATGGAGTCCTCTGCATCAGAATCTTCATAAGTACATAAGGGCAAATCCAGATCATCAGAAGAATGAGAAGCAGAATCCTGATCAGAAGATTCATATTCAACTTCCGTCCTAGGCCTCTTAGAAGGGGGGGAGTTGGCTACCCCTGATTAGAGTTATTAGATCTTCAGCCATTCTTATAATTTGTTTTTTAGGCATAGAGGCCTGAGCATGTGGCCTGGGCGTCTTTTTTTTAAGCATGGATCGAGATTTAGGCCCAAGTAAAGGAGGAGGCGTCAGTTTAAAAATGCAAGTCCGTAGGCCTGAATTCACCCTCAGAAGCCGGTTCCTGCACAGCGGCTCCGGACCCATCCAAGGCAGAGATATCCGGGGGTTCCATAGCTGAAGCATCTCACGGCATACTGGACTCCGAATGAGTCTCAGTAGAGGCCTGCGAATCAGAAGTAGCGGGTATCAAGGGCTGCAAAAGCGCATGAGTACTGGCGAACTGGCGACTGGCTTAGAAGCGTTGTCGGCAGTTTTGGACCTCAGCGGCCTATCTCTGTCTTTATCTTTGGATTTTTTCGGAATCCTGGTAGTCGGATGGCTAACCGACAACATTTCTGGATAATTAAGCCAAGAACCGAAATATTTAGAGGTGAAAATATACAGACGACGGATAGTGCGCTGATTAAATAAAGCACAAAACCAACAGCCAGGTACGTCATGGTCAGGGCGTAGGCAAGGAATACAGTACGAATGAAAATCTTTATGAGGTATTTGCTTTCCACAAGTAATGCAATTAACTTTTAATGACATCGGTAAGGAGGAAGAAAAAGTTTCCCCAATGGGGTACTTAGCTTTAGTTGAAGACTTCGGTTCTGAAACTCGAAAACAAAAATTTCAGGAGTTGGCCGACCGGCACTTGCTAACTGCTTTTGCTGCGGGTACCGCACAGCAAGAAAGACTGGTGTAATGGCGTTGGCTGCATGTTCTATACCCCTGACGTCATGGAAGAAGGGGGGTCTACTTCATTTGACCTAACTTTCATTTGCCCGACACTCATTTTCCCGAGACCAAATGACTGAACGCTTATTTGCCCGACACTTCATTTGACCGACAAGTAGTATTAGCAAGAAAATGGAATATGCCCCCCTCCCCACTGTAGTGCGACCCTGGAGTTAGAATATATAGGCAGTGGGGTGCACAGCCCCCCACAATGGGGGGTGTGGGGGGCGAAGCCCCCCACTTACTTTTCTTTTACTAAGCAATATTACATCAAAAGTTAACAATATCATATGAAATGAAGTGGGGGGCTGTGCCCCCCACACCCCCCCTACCTATATATTCTAACTCCAGGATCGCACTACAGTGGAGAGGGGGTCATATTCCATTTTCTTGCTAATACTACTTGTCGGTCAAATGAGTTTTCGGGCAAATGAAGTGTCGGGCAAATGAGCTTTCAGTCAAATGGGGTCAGGAAAATGAATGTCGGGCAAATGAAAGTTAGGTCAAACGAAGTAGACCCAAGAAGGGACAGCAACTGACACAGGACCCAAGACTTTGTTAATCAGGCCGACTGAGGGCTAACTGCAAGCAGATAACCCAAATGTAATCACTGCAACAGTGAAACACGAAGAACATCAGTTGTTCCTAACAAAACTGTGGCAGAATGGAAAGTATTAAACACTGAAGGCAGTGTTTATGGGAAATGACTATTCACTGTACACTCAGCAGAAGAGAAGCATGCTTATCCCAGTAATCCGGGAATGTTGAGAGGCATGTGTGAAACTCAAGCAGTCTAAGTGTTTTTTTTTTTTTTTCCTGCAGGATCAAAGACATTTTTTGGATGCAGAACAGGCAATGAAGGAAATAAAGTTAAACCATCAAAAACAAAGGGAGCAAGCAGAAGGGGAAGTTAGCTTCTCATTTGTTTGACAATAAAATCCATAGAGATTGCCAGTGAATCCTTTTTCAGTTTTCCAATGGAAAATGCTTGAGCAACAGTTAAAAGCACACAAGCTCACTAGAAGAATCAAGAGTACTTTATTTTGAACCAGAGTCTGTTGTTGCGGGAATGCAGATGACCAGGAAAAAGACCAGCAACACTGTGAAATTAATGAATAAATCATAGGAAGTTATTAGGCTATTGGCCATGAGGCCCTTACAAACCTAGCCACGAATTTAGCCCATGTTCCTAAAGGTCAGCACTCTATGCCACTGTCCAGCAGAGACACAGGTGGAATACCAGGGGTCTCTAGGGCACGTTAAAGCATCAATTCCATTAGATACACAATCAGACAAGTGAAATTTGGTTTTGCAAGTAGTGGTGGCTAAGAAGATTGGAATTTTGTTGACTGTTAAACTGGTAGGTGAAATGCAAAGCATACGACCCCACTTCATGTCATTAATGTTCAGAAAGACATTGAAGGGTCTGCAGTAGTAGCCAATTAAAATAGCTTTTTGTTCTTATTAACACTGGTACAAAACCCTCATGACAAACTGCACGTTATACTGTAAAGTAGTTGGGATATTTTAAATGTGAAGTGGAGGGAGTTATCAATGATTACTGAATATGCTAAAGATATAAAATATAAATTTTTTCTTACTTGCACTATATCCAAGCTTTACACTGCAAAAAGGTAAGAAAAGCTGGAAATGGGGTTGCTGGAGTAGGAGATGTAAAAGCACATTCATTCACATTATATGTTGAATTAAGATCATCTTCCCTTATTAATGTCCCTGGTTGAAGCCGTAGACAGTTTTATTTAATTTGTAAAATACGACAAAATGATGAAAATCATTAAAACTTATAGTTTTCTTCTATTTGCAAAATTATTACCTATTTTTTTCTGTTAGCAAATGCTCTCAGTGGAAGACAAAGTCTAAAGGACCAAACGATTAACCAAGAGGAGTCTGAACAATATGTTCTCAGTGAAATTTACAAAGATTCTTTCATACATATGCAAATATACAAGCTTTTTTCCTCATTACCAACTGGTTTTACATGGAGACGAGAAGCAATGAACCACCAGAATAATTTATACTGAAAGAAGTTTACAAGGTACAAAATAATTAACATAGAAAGCTACACTGGCAAGCCGCTGAGTGAAATCTAAATGAAGTCTGATACTGTGGGAAGTGAAAAAATAGCCTTACCACTTTAATGCACTTAATTTAACAGTGTACGAAAGGCAGCCTATGTACTTTTCCTTAGGGCCACAAGTTAATGTTTAATGAAACCATGCAAGCTGCTCTTCACATCTAGGAGGGGAATATAAATAAGAGAACTAATAGCAATCGGTATCAGTAAGGACAAAGGCTATAGAATGGGCTTTAGCACGGATAACACAGATTTTAAAGCAGGTAATGCTTGTAGCTTCAGCCACTGATTTGGGTCAACTGCTCCACTCCAGAGGGGTAAACTTCACAGTTTTGTGTGCTTTCTGTAAGTTAAGAGAGGACTGGGGGGGGGGGGGTCTGATAATCTACTTAGTTTTTTTGTTTGAGTATTTTCAATGAAGCCAAATGTCTTGAAACATGTGACATAGGTTTAAACTGAGATGAGAAGCAACTGCATAATACATCAGCTTGCCAAACAGTGTGTGCATTTAAGTTAAAAGTTGAAAAAGTCATGTAACTGTAAAAAACTAAGAGATACAGGGCATTGAAGTACAAATGAGACACTAGTGATTTTCTACTTACCTGTTAAAAAGAGAAGAACTTAAGGAATGACCTATGGAAATGACTTGAGAGTTGTTATGGAAGGCAGAAATGTCTTCATGAGAGATAGCTAGTGAATGGGATAAAAAGAAAACAGAGTAACACAGGATAGAAAAGAAAAAGCTATATGGAGAAAGTAGTAATGGGAACCATTCAGAAGGTACAACACAGAAATAGGAGGAGGACATACGGAAAGAAGTAACGAGAACCATTTAGAAGGGTAAAGTACTGCAGAATGAGGGGAATCTCACAGAACAAGAGGAGGAACAACTGCAATGTGTTAAACAGAAATTAAGGGAATATTTGGATAATATGTATGAGTTTAGAAAGTTTCCCGTTAAGCAACTATTTCTAATAACTGCAGAGCACTAAACAATTCTAGCTCCTATAGAGTTATTAGAAGCCTTTTAGCATTTTTCTTAAAATCTGTATAAAGCAGCGGAGTGTGCAAACCAAGAAAAAGGCACAAACAAAATATTTATGGAAGACAATTATGTCAAGGTTAGACGTTGAGGCTCAACATTTAATAGTTAGGACAGAAAGAGATGAAATAAAACTGGTGATGTATAATCAATCAATGCAGTGTCCCCAGCAACATGGTAGTGTTGGCATTCCCTGACAGAATAAGGTTAAAAAGAAGGATACGTATGATGAATCCGAAGAAAGAATTATAAAGAGGAGGAAGCTACTACATGATAGAGCAAAATCCCAAAAAGGGAAGGCATCTCTGATCAGTATTAGCAAAAAACTACGGGCACTCAAAATAGTCTAAGGCCAGCTTCGAGAAAAAAATTGCACAGGACACTACGGATAATCACAAGGCTTTCGTTAGTTATATTAGGAACCTGGGTGGGAATTCCCAGATATGCTCAGAATTAGTCCAAAATGACAAAAAATACACTGAACCCACAGACATTGCCAACATCCTAGCCGACAGGTTCAGCGCAAACCTCCCCCCCCCTTCCCCACCAAAAGGGCAAATATCTATCCCAGCAGAGTGCTGCCCCCCTGACATCTCAGATGCTCAGGTAAGTGCTGACCTCTCCAAAGCAAAAAAACACAGCATCAATGGGACCAGACGGTGTCCTGGGCTGCGTCCAACATGAACTCCAAGAAGAACTAAACCCAAACATAAAACTACTGTTCAATCTCAGCCTTACTACAGGATATGTACCCAAAAAGTGGCGTACAGCAACAGTGGTCTCTCTCCACAAAGGTGGTGCCTCAATGGATCCTGGAAACTATCGACCCATAAGCCTGACTAGCTTGGTCTGCAAAGCTATGGAAAGGATCATCATGGACCTCATAAATAAAGATATTGGGGACCTACAGACACTGGATCCTACCCAGTTCGGCTTAGTTAAGGGCAGATCCTGCCTCTTAAACCTGGTCGATTTCTTTGAAACAGTTACCAAGGCCATTGACGAGGGGAAGGTGGTCCATACAGCCTACCTGGACCTCGCAAAAACCTTCGATACAATACCCCACTCGGGCATTATATAAGCTCACCAGCTTAAATATAAACCCCTATGTCGCTAGATGGGTTACAAACTGGCTCAAGGACAGAACCCACATGGTTAGAATTGCTGGAGCCATGTCAGACTCCAAACCAGTTACAAGTGGCGTCCCACAAGGCTCAGTCCTGGGACCTCTCTTGTTCGGGTATATATTTCTCGGAGGTACAGGCCAACACGGAAGGACTGTGGCTGACCAAGTTCGCAGATGACTGCAAACTGGGCACCATAATCAACTCTCCAGCCGACATAAGCATCCTACAAAAGGGCCTCATAGAAACAGACAACTGGTGCCAGAGCCATGGCCTCAAGCTAAACGCCAAAAAGTGTACAGTCATCCCCTTCAGCAAAAACAAAGTGCCCACAAATTACCACAGCAATGGTAATCCATGAAGTACAGAAGAAGTAATTGGGGACCTGGGGACCCAAGTTGATAGCAATCTCTCATTCGACAACCATGTGGCCAAAGTGGTTACAAAAACATTTTATATAGCCCACCTAATCATGAAGGGATTCACATCTAGATCAGGGGAGGTCATCGTGCCTCTTTACTCATCCCTCATCAGGCCCATAATTGAGTACAATGCCCCTTTTGGGATATACCTTACCAGACACCTGCAGCAACTGGAAAGACCCCAAAAGTACCTCACCAAGAGGATCAAAGGGCTCAAACAGATGCCATATGCTGCCCGGTTAAAGAAACTCCAGCTCTACTCAGTGGCATACCGCCTGCTCAGAGGCAATCTGTGCCTGACGTATAACGTCATGTCCAACCAGGAATTAATTGACATGCTACACCTCAGAAAATCCAAATACCATCGAGCTACGCGCTCGAGAGACTTGAACCTCAGCACTGAAATAAATAGGACATGCTGGAGGAACAGATTCATAACCCAGAGGCTCCCTTCACTCTGGAATGAAATCCCGGTTCAGGTTAGGCAGAGTCCCTCATTGACTCTCTTCAAGAGGAATCTTGACGAGTGGATGGGAGATCGTAAATTTACTCCGGGTATCACTTCTGTGTCACTGTTGGACAGAGGTACAGTATACTAACCTCGAAAAAGGGCATAGCAAAATTCATTTAAAATGGGTGGCGAAAGCCAAACACACTCTGGCTAGGCTTATAAATGCCCAAGGGCAGATAGCCTAGTATGAACCTATGAAGAGGGCGGGCTCCTCTTCAACAAGTTGTGTTTGAACAGAGAAACAGGTTAGAGGTGCTGTCTCTACTTTATTTGCTTTATATATAGCTCCACTGGGAAAGAAAAGGAGGGACTCTCAAATTCAAGGATTTAAAATATATTTAAATCAAGAAAAGTTAGCTTTACTTGCAGACAATATTTTACACTTGAAAAATTCAGAAAAGAAAATGTTGGCATTGTGGAATATACCAAAGCAGTTTAAAGTCTTTTCAGGATATAAAATTAAAGAATATAAAATGAAGGTTACAACAGGAAGCTATGTCCCCACATATGAACTGATTCAGCAATACCCACATTTATGGGGACATGACAAGATGAAGTATTTAGGTGTATGGATTAAAAAGAATTCTGTTATGGCAGCTAATCATATGAGGGAAGATACTAAATAGAAGACAATACAAAACTGAGAAACTGGAAGCTGTTAATTATGGATTGTAAGGTACAAGCAGTGAAAATGTTCTTAGTCACTTTAGTTTTAGAAACAGGCCAAGCATATTTTTATGAACACAAAAGAAGTTGTAAACTATAATATAATAAAGAGCTGAATTAATTTGTTAGGGAAGGATGACGACAGGTAAGGGTGTTCACCCTCCCCAGAGAACAAGATGGACTAAGATTAAGTGATATGAAGGGATACTTTATAATGATCCAGTTAATGCTCCTATACACAACATAAGCAGAAGGTTGCAAATCAAAGTGGAAAGGGATGATGATGATGAAACTGGGGAAGTTTGAAAACTAGGGAGAGTAATATTTTAGATATAGGTCCCTAAGGATTACCTCCACCACTACTAAAAACATACAGAATATTAAATTCATAAAGAAGCAAAAACTTTTCCAGAAAATCCAACAAGAGAATGAAAAAACGAACTTTATGAAAAGGGATGACTGCAAGTGGGAGTACAGGTTACAGACAACAGGGGCTGGAATCTACACATGGCAAACGAACCAAGGTATTGAGGATAAATAGAGAGGGAAAGGTAACAGAGTAGGATGAGGGCAAATATAAGTTTAGGCTGCAGACTGCCTTCCCTACTGGGGATTGAACAACAGAATATAAGCAAAGAGAAAGGGGTGGGGGAGTGCAAAGGGAAAGACCACTTCTGGTACAGCTTTTAGTTGTGTCTAGAACAGAAGCTACTGTTAACATGGATAATTTGTATGGCATAAAAATATTGAATGATAAATATAAGAATCAATCAGAGGAGGTTAGACAAGATTGGGAAGACATACTGGAAAGACAATTTACAAAGGAATAATGGAAGGACATCTGTGCATCTCCCAGTATGCAACAAAGTCCAGAAGGGTTAAAATTTTTGCTTTGAAGTGCTTGCATATTTTTTTTCATCCAGAAACAATTTCCAAAATCTGAACAAACATGTGCAATATCTGGTTACAATAAAACAAAACAAACTTGTTTCATATACTCCATGCAAAGCTTAAAATAACAAGCATGATAAAAATAAGGGAAAAAGAAAATCACAACTGTTGTACAAGTATTTTGCACTTGCAGGTACATTGTAGGCTACCTGCCCTTGTGGGCCATTTCAAGCATAACCAATTTCACTTTTGGTGCTTGAATTACCTATCCCATTAGGTGTTGGAATGGCCTTACCCATCCCATGAACAACAAATACATATTACACCTAATGAGAATAAGTGGGATCATACCATAAATCATTTGAGGGGACCAATAATCGTATAGGAGATGTTTCTGCCCATAAGTAGTACAAGTGGCAATCCTGGGGTACATTTTCTGTTTACTATGCATAGATCCAAGTGGCTCTTGAAAACAGACAGGGATGAACTTTGTTTTACATGGATGGGGAGAGTCTGGTCCAAATCAGTGCTATCTTCTGAGAGATACACCTGTCCCTCCAAGGCATTCTGCTTATGTTGCAGAACAGGTTTAGATTCCTAGACTGAGTATTTCTAATGCCTTTCGAGTTGCTATGTGCAGTAATTCCATCAGTACTGGGTCGGAGGATGCCTTGTGTGCTAGATACAGGTCACCTCTTGGCAGTCTGCATACTCTAATTAAAATCTCATCTAGCTCAACAGCCATTTATCCAATACTCTTCATTTATTTAACCTCTTTAGTCTAAGACTTTTTGGAGGTGTGGGTGCTAATGCAATCCCAACGTCCATCAAGCCCTTAACTGGGGAAGCACATTACTTCCACTTCTTTTTAATACAATTCTATTGCTAGTCAAAGAAGATTCAAGGATGCAAGCTGGAGTGTACTGTAACCCTCTCTTTTTACAAACCTCAGAAAAAAGTCTGTAGTACTTACATCATTAGAATTGTCCCACAATCTAGTTTCCATTCCATATGTTAAATCCCTGTGAAATGAAGATAATAAACTATATCCCTAAAGTGTATAACATCAGTCTCCAAATTCCACAACCAGGCATCTCCAAGAGTACGACAGAGAACTGTGAAAGGTCCTGTCTAAACAACGAATATAAAAAAACTCCACCACCACCAAACCAAATAAAAAAAATCTAATTTTCTTGACTTGTTGGAATACCTAAGGTCAAAAGCAATCAAGAGAAAACTCTTAAAGAAACTAACATTTTTGACTGATTTACAGGACATTCTAAACTCTTCAGTATTAGAATATAACCCTACTAGGATTTTATAGATTTTCCCATTAAGACCTTTATTAAGAGATTATGGAGGTCTACTATACATAATCTCAAATCAAATGCGGAAAGTCACTAACTGGTACGCTAAATAGTCTCATTTTCGCAGCTCCTTAGTTAATGCACCATATGTTCTTTCCAACGAAGCCTCTAAATTAAACTTAGCTTTTTTTTTGGCCCAACATAAAATAAAGTCCCATTAAAAGCCATTGTTCCCTGCATATAAATAGTTTATTTTCGAGTAACATCCTTTGATCCTTTAAAAGAAGCATTCTAAATGCAGGGGAGTATCTGAAAAGGATAAAGATCCAAGTTCCAATCAGAGTATCTCATCTCTGAGTATACTGATTGTTATACAACGGTAGCTCATTAGTATCCAAAAACGTGCACGCTGACAGGTCTGCCCAACCAGCATGCCTGCTGTAAAATCAAGCATATACCAATAGAAAATGTCCGACCGCTGAAGTGCAACCAGAATTTAATCTACTAATATATGCTATGGAACTCAATACCAGACAGCATACATACTCTTATTCTAGCAGCTTTATAAGTTTATAAGAGCAAGACTTATAATAGGGTGCTTTATCCCCTTTATTTAAGGAGTTGCAGTTTTGAGCTAAGAGGTACTTATGGAGGGCAGAGAAAATACAAGGAAAAGCCAGTACATTATCAAAAAGTACAGCTGTGTACACTTACCATAAATGTAGATGTTTCGAGTGTACTCACTGTTGCAGTCATCACATAGACCAATCGCATCAGCAAAGAAGACACAAACTCACAAAAACAAACTCGGAGGCTCTAAATAAAAATTTGCCAAAGCAGCAGAGACCTCCAAAGCAGACATCCAAGCAACCACTACTCCACAACAACTTTCAGGTATCACATACTTCACAAAGTCAGTGTGCCACACAGTCGCAGCCCTTAAGGCTAAATAACGCACCTAATACACTAGTAATAGGAGACACTATTGTGAGGCACACTGACGTCCCACTCACCAGACTGAACAAGGAGGTCGTCACTGTAAGCTGCCGTCGGGTGCCAGGATCTGCCACATAACACAAGCACTCAGGTCACTCCACAACAAGTACAAATATGACTCTGTCATTGTCAATGTTGGTGTGAATGACCTGAGACATACCTCCCTGGACTACATGAAGAGAGACAGAGGAGCTCTCTGATCATGCAGCCCAGGCCGGTATGACCCTGACCCTGAGTAGCATCTTGCCCTCACCAAGAATGATGCCACAGTATAAAGACAAAATGATCAGTTTTAACAATTGGCTAAGCTATTGGTTTCATTCAAAGGGGATCCAGTGTCTGTCAGCCTGGGATGACATGCTCGACAAGCCACGTTGCTTCACCAGGGACGGCTTGCATCTGTCACCCTTAGGCTTTTGAATACTAAGGCTCTTGCCACCCCCATAGTGCCTTTTTTAGCTAAGGCTCAAAAGACAAACCCACCTCCATAGACAATACCAGAAACAAAAAACTAAGGGTAATGCTACCCAACGCCAGAAGTCTAAACCTCAAGACACACGCACTCGAGGCATTCCTCAGTACGGAGAAAATCGATATCTGTGCAGTAACAGAAACCTGGTTCAAGGCTCCAGAGAGCACACCAGCACTATCAGGATTCAACTCGAACCATAGTTTACAGCCCCAGAACTCGGACCGAAATATTAAAGGTGGGGGAGTATCCATCTTCATCACGGATACCCACATCTCCAGGTTAGTGGCACTGCACGAGGCATCGGAGACCATCCATGTGCAACTAACAGTGGGCAAAACTGCTTTTCAGTTTGTAGCCTGCTACACATCACCCACCTTGTCTCAGGACCCCCCACTGGGCATTCCTGAGAACATTGGAGAATATGAAAGTCTCACCAAACACCATGATATTGGGGGATTTCGACTACCCAAACATTGACTGGGAAAACTACTCAAGTCCCAACTATTTTACCCAACGGTTTCTGGAGTTTATAAACTTAAACGCCATGGAACAACTGGTCACCACTCCCACAAGAGGGGACAACATATTGGACCGGGTCATCACCAACATGGGGGATCACTGTTCCACACCAGAGGTAAACCCCTCGTTGGTAAGATCAGACTACAAACTAATCACAATGGACATCCACATCCTGACCCCACCCCCAGCCAAGGAAACCACTGTAAAAAATCTCTCAAAAGACAATTTCATACTTCTCAAGACCGAGGTGGAAAGTTTCAAAGCCTCCGGGCAAATGGAAAATGCTTCCCAAACCGCAGAATCCTTTACAAATGCACTCTACGAGCACCTACAGGAATGCATGGATTGTGCCATCCCAAGTAAAACCAAGACTCACTCCTCCAAAAATAGGAGGCCAGTCTGGTGGACCCCGGCCATAAAAAAGCTATACAACAGAAGGAGGAAACTATTACATGATGGGACAAAATCCCAAAAAGGGAAGGCATCCCTGATCAGTATTAGTAAGAAACTTCGCTCCATTATAAAATCATCAAAGGCTAGCTTTGAAAGAAAAATCGCCAAAGACTAAAGATAATCACAAGGCATTCTTTATCTACGTCAAGAATCTGGGTGGCAACTCTCAGATCTGCTCTGAGCTGGTGCAAAATGGCACAAAATACACTAAACCGACTGACACTGCCAACATCCTGGCGGACAGGTTCAGTGCAAACTTTACTCCCCCTTCACCCCCAAAAGGGCCAGTGTCTATCCCAGGAGAATGCAGTCCCCTAGACATCACAGACACACAGGTGAAAGCAGCCCTTTCCAAAGTAAAAAACACAGCATCAATAGGACTGGATGGTATCCCGAGCTGCGTCTTAGAGCTCCAAAAATAATTAAACCCTCACAAACTCACTGTTCCAACTCAGCCTTACCACAGGTTATGTACCCAAAGAATGGAGTACAGCAACGTTTCCCAGGAACTATTACGCTATAAGCCTGACTAGCCTGGTCTGCAAGGCTATGGAACGCAACATCATGGATCTCATAAACAAACACATTGGGAACCTCTAGACACTGGACCCTACCCAATTCGGCTTTGTTAAAGGTAGATCTTGCTTCTTAAACCTAGCTGACTTTTTTGAAACAGCTACCAAAGACAGAGGAGGGAAAAGTAGTCCATACAGCCTACCTGGACCTCGCAAAGGCCTTCGATACAATACCCCACTCTGGCATCATAAGCAAGCTTACCAGCTTAAATATCAACCCATATGTCACAAGATGGGTTGCAAACTGGCTCAGGGATAGAACTCACATGGTCAGAGTTGTGGGTGCCATGTCCGACTCTAAACCGGTTACAAGTGGTGTCCCACAGGGCTCAGTCCTGGGAACACTCTTGTTCAGTATATACTTCTCTGAGGTACAGGCAAGCACAGGAGGACAATGGCTGATCAAGTCTGTGCAGATGATTGCAAACTGGGAGCCATAATAGACAATCAGGCTGACACAAGCATCCTCCAGAAGGGTCTTACGGAGACGGATACCTGGTGTCAGAACCATGGCCTCAAGCTAAATGCCAAAAAGTGCATAGTCATCCCCTTTGGGAAAAACAAAGTGCCAACAAACTACCACATAGAAGGTAATCCACTAAGTACGGAAGTAGTAATTAGGGATCTGGGGACCCAAGTAGATAGTAACCTCACTTCTCCTTTGGCAATCACATTGCCAAAGTGGTTAGAAAAACCTTCTATATAGCTCATCTAATTACAATAGGGTTCACATCTAGTTCAAGCGAGGTCATTGTGCCCCTCTACTCATCACTCATCAGGCCCTTAATTGAGAACAATGCTCCATTTGGGATGCATCTTTCCACACACCTGCAACAGCCGGAGAGACCACAAAAGTACCTAACCAAGAGGATCGTGGGCCTCAAACAGATGCCCTATGCAGCTCGACTAAAGAAACTCCAGCTCTACTCAGTTGCTTACCGCCTACTCAGAGGTGATCTCTGCCTGACGTACAAGGCCATGTCTAACCCGGAATTGATGGACATGCTCCATCTCAAGACAGGCAAAACTATTCGAGCTAAACACTCCATGGATTTAAACCTCGGCACAACAATAAATAGGACACGCTGGAGGGAAAGATTCATATCCCAGAGGCTTCTCTCTCTCTGCAATAGAATCCCGGTTAATGTTAGGCAGAGCCCCTCACTGACCCTCTTCAAGAGAAATCCTGAGTGGAAGGGAAATCGTAAATTTACTCCTGGGATCCCTTCTATGGCCCTACTGGACAGAGGCTCAGGAATCTAGTCTAAAAGGGTGGCAAAAGCCAACCCATTCGGGCTAGGCTTATAAATGCCCTAGGGCAGATAGCCTAGTACCTACCTATGATCATTTGGATTATCTGCTTGTAGTAGCCCTCAGTCAGCCAGATTATCAAAGTCTTGGGTCCTGGGTCGTTTGCTGTCTCATCTTCATGACGTCAGGTAGTCCGGGGTATAAAGCATGCAGCCGACACCATTACATCAGTTTTTCTTGCCCCAGATGTCAGGTGCTCCCATAATGGGAAGCAATTATATACAAGGTTACACCTCCACAAAAAAACAAATACACCAAAAAGCTTTTAAGCATAGTAAACAAGAACAGAGGTATAGTCAACAGAAATCAGGGGGCTGGAGGGAGGTTAACCAGGACTGCAACAGTGAATACACTCAAACATCTACATTTACAGTAAGGGTACACAACTGTACTATGTTCTTAGTGTTTCTTAGTGTTTCACTGTTGCAGTCATCACATTTGGGTAGATTCCCAAAGCTAAGGATGGGAGGAGGAATTTAGATAGCATTCGGACCAGCTATAAAGTAGCAAACCAGCTCTGGATTTAGAGAAAATTGTCAAAAGGTAATGCTTGGTGAAAGTATGTACAGAACTCAAGGTAGCAGCTTCTAGGATGTCCCTGGTAGGGACACCTCTGAGAAAGGCTGTAGAGGTAAATGCAGCCCTGGCTGAGTGTGGTCTTATCCCCTGTGGGATAGGTTTTCCATGGTGCTTACAGCAGAAATGAATGCAATGGCCTATCCATTTAGAAATGGTTTGCTTTGAAATGGCCTTCCCCTCTGCCCCTGCAGCAAATGCCACCAGGAGCTGTTCAGATTTCCTTTGAGGTTTAGTCCTGTCCAAGTAAAATCTAAGTTGTCTGTGCACATCTAAGGAGTGCAGTATCCGTTCCCCTTTGTTCTGTGGATTACAAAAGAAGGTTGGCAAAGGAATGGACTGATTAAGAGCCACACTGGATACTACCTTGGGCATGAAGGAGGGACTGGTCCCGGGAGACACCCTGTCCGCATGAAAGATGATGAAAGGCTCCACTGCCATAAGGGCCTGTAATTCAGATATCCTTCTTGCTGAGGTAACTGCTAAAAGGAAGGCAATTTTCCAAGAAAGGAATTTTAACTCTGCACTTGTAGCTGGTTCAAAAGGAAATAAAGTGAGTTTTTCCAATACAAAGTTAAGGTCCCAGGCTGGAGTTGGGGCTCTCCTGGGTGGTCTTAATTTTCTGACCCCTCTGAGGAACTGCTTGAGTAATGAGCTGAAATGGCTGAGGCATGAATTTTGATGGAGGAAATGGAAAGGCCCTTGTGAAGCATCTCAGTTAAGTACTGAAGAACCTGAGGTAAATTGGGCACTGCTGTGCCCATCCCTTGAGTTGGTTCCAGGAACAGAATCCTCTCCATTCTTCAGGATAAGATTTTCTAGTACTAGGCCTCCTTGCCTCCAGAATGACATCCAACACCTGTATACTGAGGGATGGTAATGGAGGGATCAGGTAATTAGCCAGGCTGCCAGGTTCAGAGTTTGAAGATGAGGATGCAGAAATCTGGCACTCCTGCTGGGATAGCAGGGTAGGGGTCTGAGACAGGTGTCATGGTGCCAGCAGTGACACACTGCGCAAGAAGGGGTCCCCAGGTTGACTTGTCAACTGTCCAGAATATTTCTTGACAGTCCAGAATTAAGGGACATGATCACTGACATTGAAGAACACAAAAATACGTTTGATTGCACACAGAAATATTGTACAAAAATCACCTTGAGGGGAGGTTAAATGCACATTTCTATTCTGCATCCATTTTGCTTTCATGTACATGTCCAGAATTCTTGACATGAAAAGCTGGCAACCCTAGTCCCAGGGTTGGCGTGGACAGTCTGGTGCAATCAGTATTGTCCTTGGTTTGTCCTGTGTGATTTTTAGTAGTACTTTACAGAGAAGAGGCAGAGGAGGAAAGGCAAAAACTGATAGATTTTTCCAGTTGAAGGACAGCGCATCCACTTTCCAAGCTTATCTGTGGGGAGTCCTTGTGCAGAATTTGTCCAATTGGTAGTTCTGGGGGGAGGCAAACATGTCTATATCTGGGCTCCCCCATTTGCTTATCAACATGTTGAAAGTCTTTGGTTGCAGTTTCCACTCGTGTGGGTGCACAGGATTTCTGCTTAGTTTGGCTGCCAGTGTATTTAGCTTTACTGGCAGGAAGTGAGCCTGTAGATGCACTTGGTAGTTCAAGGCTGTGTCCCAACAGAGCCATGGCTAGTCTACAGAGGGGGTATGAATGGGTACCCCCCTGCTTGTTTATCTACCACATAACAGTGGTGTTGTCCGTCAATAAAAACTGTCAGGGCATTATGAACAGCTAACATTTCTTTTTGATTGATATTTAAGTGCATTTCATTTGGGTTCCACTTGCCCTAAATGCACTTCCCTGCCAGGTGAGTCCCCCATGCATAGTCGGATGCATCTGTTAGGTTTTGAGCAGCAGGGGGTAGAGTGAATGAATGGTAGTCCCTTGTATGGAAGGTAGGTCGCTGCCCACCAAAGGAACTCTAATTGTAGGCAAGGTATGATGGGAATCATTGCTTCTAGATCCTGAGAATGTTGACACCATAAGCTTTTTAGATACCATTGTAGTTTCCTCATATGCAGTCTTGCATATGGAATTAGGAGAATGCAGGAGACCAAGAACCCCAAGGATTGCAGTATTTGCCTTGCAGATAGCAGGGTTTTTGTGGCCATTAGTTTGAAGTAAGCTGTCAAATGAATTTGTTTCTCTGGTGTGAGGAAAGCCATCTGGGAAGTTGTTTTCAAGCTTGCTCCCAGGAATATAATTTGTTGACAGGGTACAAGATGCAATTTCTTTTCGTTTATGGTATTCCCCATACAAGATAGCACCTTTTG